>NW_019209022.1:0-4032 GCF_001890105.1 Penicilliopsis zonata CBS 506.65
AAATAATTTAAATAATATATTCTAATTAGTTTCCTAAAGTTATAAGAGGCCTAATAAATACTTATTTCTTTAATACTTATTAAAATAGTATAATAAAAATTATTTATATATATCTATAATAATATAGATATCTTAATCTTACTTTAAATATTCTTATTAATTAATAGTGCTAGCTAGAGCTTTATATATTATAATATATAATTTTATTTATTAAATTTATAAGAATTCTCTACTAATCTAGATATATTTTTATAAATAATATTCTTTAGATTATTAGTTTTTAGAATTTATTAAATATAGTCTTCTTAATATTTAATATTCTCTTTATCTTATAACTTCTTAATAATATCTAGAATAAGCTAAGTATCTATAATTTTAATTATTTTATTAATATCTTTAACTATAAATATAGCTGCTACTTATTAAGTAAACCTTTAATTAGTTTTATCCCTATTATATAGGTCTATTAATATCTAATTTATTAATTAAGTAAGTATAGATTTTTTCTTTTTTAAATTTAATTATTATTAGTCTTTTAAATGTGTTTAGCCTTAGGGGAACTATTTATATTATTTATATTACTTATATCACTTATTATTTTATAGATATTAATATTATTTAGATAAGATCTTAAATAAATAAGAATTTATTAAATATAATATACTTTATCTTTTTAAATAATATACTACTATATTAGCCTAATAAATAGACCTAGAAAAGGGAAGAGATAGCTAATAATTACTATTACTACTATAGTTTAGATATAAAGTAGGTGGTTGTATAATATGGCCACACTAAATAAGGTGACACTAAGCCTAATTAGGCACGCACCTCTGATAGGTTATATTATTATTATTACTTAATTCTAAGTACTTAATAACTCTTATAATAAGTGTTTAATTACTTTTTAATTTATTAACCTTATCTTTAACTTTATTATAATATTATAAAAAATCCTTTTTAGTTATATTATTTATATCTAAATATCTATTAATAATATCTTTAATTTTATTAATTTAAATAGGGAGTTTATCCTTTACTTTATCTATAAGAATAATAATTATAATATAAGGTCCTATATAGATTTTAGTATAAAGATTAGTAGTATTATAGCTCTTAATAAGATCTTAAATAAATTCTTTAATTATTAAATAATTTAAATAATATATCTTAATTAATTTCTTAAAGTTATAAGAGGCCTAATAAACACCTATTTCTTTAATACTTATTAAAATAATATAATAAAAATTATCTATATATACCTATAATAATATAGATATTTTAATCTTACTTTAAATATTCTTATTAATTAATAGTGTTAGCTAGAGCTTTATATATTATAATATATAATCTTATTTATTAAATTTATAAGAATTCTCTACTAGTTTAGATATATCTTTATAAATAATATTCTTTAAGTTATTAATTTTAAGAACCTACTAAATATAGTCCTCTTAATATTTAATATTCTCTTTATCTTATAACCTCTTAATAATATCTAGAATAAGTTAACTATTTATAATTTTAATTATCTAATTAATATCTTTAATTATTAATATAGCTACTACTTATTAAGTAAATATTTAATTAGTTTTATCCTTATTATATAGGCTTATTAATATCTAATTTATTAATTAAATAAGTATAGATTTTTTAAATTTAATTATTATTAGTCTTTTAAATATATTTAGCTCTAGGGAAACTACTTATATTACCTATATTACTTATATCACCTATTATTTTATAGATGTTAATATTATTTAGATAAGATCTTAAATAAATAAGAATTTATTAAATATAATATACTCTATTTTTTTAAATAATATACTATTATATTAGTCTAATAGACTTAAAAAAGGGAAGAGATAGCTAATAGTTACTATTACTACTATAGCTTAGATATAAAGTAAGTGGTTATATAGTATAGCCGCGCTAAATGAGATGACACTAAGCCTAATTAGGCATACACCTCTAATATATTATATTATTATTTAATATTATTTAGCTTCTATAAATAGAAAATTATAAAATATTATATATTTATTACTACTTTAAGTTTCTCTTTAATATTTTTTAATTATAATAAAATTATTATAAATTATAAATCTTAATATATTAATTATTAAATATAATTTTTATTTTAGATTAAAATGAGTTAAAATAAATAAGTTTATAAAGGCTTCTTTAAATTTATTAACTATTTTTTTTATATAGAATACTTATATTATTAACAAATGAAAAGTAATAAAAGATAAAATTTCTTTCGGTATTATTATTTAATAGTATCTTTGTTTTAATATATCTAAATTTAAGAGTAATTTAAATATTTATTATTATAAATATAATAAATATATTGTAATTTATATATTGACTTTATTAATTTTATTTAATATTATTTTAAATAACTTATTAAATAAATTAAAGTTATTTTTGAAAGTTATTTTATTAAGCCTTTTTATAATAAAGTTATTTATTTCTTAATTATAGTTTTTATCTTAGGCTTTATATAAGTTTTTAGTTTACTTAAAATATATAAGGCTTATAGGAGTATCTATCTTCTTTAAATATAAAATAAAGTTTCTTTTAATAAGAATTATAAAATATAAGATTAAGCTATAAATAATAAGCTATACCTTTAAAAGACTATATATAGCTTATTAGTCTTTTAAATTAAAGATATTTTATAAATATCTTTAAAAAAATATTAAAAGACTAGATTTAGCCCTTAATAAGCCTTAATTAATATATTTATTTCTTTAATAAAAGAATAAATAATATATTATAATTATATATTAATTATAAGGCTCATAATATAAGTATTAAAAAAGACTATTATTCTTTATTTTATATTAATAAACTTATAGATTAAATAATAAATATAAAAATTTTTATTAAGTTTAATTTATATAATATTTATGATTGAATTTATACTTATAAAAGTAATAAGTAAAAGACTTTCTTTTATATATATTATAGTTAATATAAATATTTAATAGTATTACTAAACTTATGAATATATTAGCTACTTTTTAATTTTATATTAATAAGATTATATATAAAATCTTAAATATTTTAATATAATTTATCTAAATAATATTCTTACTTTTAAAATAAAAAAGAAATATATTAATTATATTAATTGAATATTATACTAATTATATATTTATAATCTATATATTAAATTATTTAAATATAAATTTTATAAATTAAAATTAAAGTTTCTTAACTTTATTATAGGCTAAAATAGCTTTAAAATAGATTCAATTTATATTAATATTAGTAAAAAATAACTTAAATTATAAATATTTTATAATTTATCAATCTTCTTAAGATCCATAAAATATTGTTATTAATTTATAAATTAATATTTTAATTTAATAATATCTCTCATAGACCTTATTGAAGATATAAAGAAAAAAAAGCTAATAAAGATTTTTATATATAATTTTTAAATATTTAAGACTTATTAAGTTTATTAATAATTAAATAGTTTTTTATTTTAACTTATTCTTTTTAATTATTTTTATTTAGAATATTTAAAAATAAGTAAAATAATATAATATTATTATATTATTATTAATATATAGAAATATAATCTTATATTAAAATAAAAAATAATTAACTTTTTATATATATATTAAAACTAATATATTAAGAAGTTTTAATTTTTTCATAATAATATTAGATTTATTCATTATTATTATTTTTCTCTTTCTTCTTCTTCTTCTCTAAATAGTTTTAAGAGATATATCTTATTTTATTATAAATAAACCAATATTTCTTTTTATTTACTACTTATATTTTTTTAATAAAAATTATTAAAAGAATATTTTTTTTCCATATTTTTTATAATATCTTTATCTCTCTCTCCCTTTTAGCATTTTTTCTATTAATTATTTTTATTTTTATTATATATTAATGTCAGGCACGGATGGCTTGGAGAAAGCGGAAGAGATGTGTGGATAGATGATAGTGGTGGTGATCTAGGATGCGCGCAGGCGAGAGAGAAAAGGCAAGCAGGATGGTGCTAAG
>NW_019209023.1:0-3997 GCF_001890105.1 Penicilliopsis zonata CBS 506.65
AATAGCTTAATATATAGATTATAAGTATATAGTTAATATAATATTTAATTAATATAATTAATATATTCCTCTTTTAATTCTAAGAAGATAAGGATGTCATCTAGGTAAACTATATAGAAAATATCTAAGATTCTATATATAACTTTATTAATATAGAATTAGAAAGTGGCTAGTGCATTAGTGAGTCTAAAGAATATTATTAAATATTTATATTAGCTATAATATATATAGAAGAAGATCTTTTACTTATTACCTTTATAGATATAGATCTAATAATAAGTATTATATAGGTTAAGCTTAATAAAGAATTTTATATTTACTACCTAATTTATTAGTTTATTAATATATAATAGAGAGTAATAGTCCTTTTTAGTAACTATATTAAGAGCCTTATAATTAATATATAATTATAATATATTATTAGGTTTCTTAATAAAAAGGATAAGTATATTAATAGGGCTTATTAAGGGCTAAATCTAGCCCTATTATATCTTTTCTTAGAGATACTTATAAAGTATCTCTAGTTTAGGGGTTAATAAGTTATATATAGTCCTCTAGGGGGGCAGCTTATCACCTATAAGTTTAATCTTATATTCTATAGTTCCTATAGGAAGGAGTCTTACCTTATACTTAGAGAAGATATTCTTATAGGCCTAATAAACTTTAGGTAGACTAGAGGCCCCTATAAAGCCTAAAATAAGGTTTATAGATAAGAAGTAGATAGTTTTATTATAAGAGAGCTTAATAAAATAGTCTATAAAGTTAACCTTAATTTGCCTAGTAGGCTACCTAGGGTAATACTAGATTAAAATAATAAAATTAATATATAGATTAATATATATTAATTATATTTACCCTAGTATAAGGTTATATCCTTATATATTAATAATATTATAAAGAATATTATATTACTCTACCTATTTTTAGGTGTTCTAGATAAAGGTTATTAAGGAAAATAGACTAAAGTAAAAGATAGTTTAGCTATTAATAAACTTAATAGATCCTAGGTATTTATATATAGGACTTAAGTTATTAATAAGTAAGAAATAATAGGAAATAAAGTCCTCTTAGGCACTACTATTTAATAGTGCTTTTACTTTAATATACCTAGTTTTAAGAGTAATCTAGATATTAACTATAATAGAGAGTAATTAATTAGGGTTACCTCCTTATATATAGACTAAAACTAGTATATTAAGGAGTTTTTATTCTACTATAGTAATATTAAGGTTACTAATTATTTCTTTAGTATTGCCTTTCCCTTAACCTATCTTCTTCTCCTTTTTAGGGTAGTTTAAAGAAATATACCTAGTCTTATTATAAATAAAATAGTATTCTTCTTTTATTTATTATTTTTATTTCTTTAATAAGAGCTATTAAGAAGAATACTGCCTCTTTATATCCTTTATAGTATCCTTATCTCTCCCCCTCTTCTAGGACTTCTTATATTGGTCGCTAGTATCTTTATTAGGTATTAATATTATAGTTACTAATAAGTTGCGACTGGCGGCTCTATAAATAGATAATTCTACCCTTTATAAGCCGCTTTATTCTAAACCCTTTAGCATATACTTCTTAGGTTTAATAGTTAAGAAGAAGCTTATAATAGAGTTAATATTATAGAGGATAGCTAGGTTTCTAATAATCTCTTTATATAGCTCTGGTTTAATTGCATATATGTGATATTTTGAAAGCTAAATCCTCTAGAAAATCTCTATTCTATTGTTACTATAGGTTAGAGGGAAGGTATCTATATACCTCCCTTTAACTTATTAAAAGCTAAGTAACCTAGTGGTGATAAAACTCTATAAAATTAATTAATCCTTAGTATAGAGTAAAAACTCTATATAACTACTCTACTAGGGTTAGGAGATCTTATATTATTAATAAATAGATACCTTAATATTCTACTAAGGTAATCTTACTTATAGCTATATAGAAGTTTATAATATTATTTACTTATAATATTATATTCTCTCTTATTTAATTAGAACTTTATCTATAAAGTCCTAATCCTCCCTTTAAGGCCTTATTAAGATAAATTAGTTATTAATAAATAACTTATAGATCTTATTTAATAAAAGCCTATAGTTAGTAAATAAAGACTTATTTTTTAATTACTTTATTAATTACTTATTAATTAATAGAGGGTCACCTAGTCCTAGATAAGGGTATAAGATATACTTATAATTACTATTACTAAATAATCTTATAATCTCTTTATTTATAATAAAGAATATATTCTCTTATTTATTTATTAATAATTCCTTCTTTACTCCCTCTTTTACTATTATTACTTCTTATAGCTATTTTATACTAATAGCTTTTAATAATAAATTTAAGGACTTTAAGTCCTTTATCTAGTATTTCTATTATAGGTTTAATTATTTTTATTAATTATTAAAGATTAAGTATCTAGTATCTTTTAAGACTTCTTTATTATCTATTAAGGAGTCTCCCCCTTAGCCTCTATTAGGCTCTTATTATTTAAAGTAAGTTACTAATTATAGTAGTCTAGTACTTATTACTTATTATAAGTTTATTAATCTAGAGAGTAAGATATAACTAATAGTAATAAAAATTAAACTTCTTTTAAAGATATATATAATCTCTTTTAATAATTATAAGCTTATTTATTTATTTCTTATTATTTATATATATTAAGACTTCTTCTAGGATAGCTAAATATTAGTCTTAAGCTATATATTAAAGCTCTCTACTACTATTATTTTTAAGTAAAGACTTATAGTAGTTAACCCTTATTTAAAATATACCTATAGTAATAGTCTTTAGACTACTTATATTATATCTCTTATTAAAAAGCTTAATAAAGATAAATATTAAGTTTATTATATTAAAGTATATATAAACTATTTTTTCTATAATAAGAATATTAATTATAACTTATATTTATTTCTTCTAAGTCTTCTTATCTCTAATTACTAATATATTATAGGTATTAACTATAATAGTAATAAAAAGTAAGAGAAAAAGAATAAGTATAAGAAGTAGTAGAAAAAAAAAAGATTAAGAAGAAGAGGACTTTATTATTTATTATTTTTACTATTTTTATTACTTTTACTACTTCTATTATTAATCTAGTATTAGCTACTATACTTTTTATTATTCTTTTAGTCTTATTAAACTTATTATTTATTATTAGTATTAGTACTACTTTAGCTAGCTTATAATTAAGTACTTTTATTATCTTAGCTATAAAGAAGGCTTAAGTAACTTTTTATTAAATTATTCTAGATTCTACTCCTCTAAAGGTATTACTTTAGTATTTAATTATTTTTTATAAGAATATAATATATTATTTTAGGGAGTTTTTAGTCTATTATTCTAATTTTATAGGTTAAAAGATTAAGGAGGCTATAAATACTTATTAAAAGAATTTAATTAATAATTTTTTTTAACTTATTAATTATAATAATACTCTTCTTATTATTTTATTTCCTTTATTAAATGCTAATATTAATAATTTACTAAAGATTTATTAAACTATTATTAATATATATTAATAAGTGACTATTCTTAAGGCTTATAAGGGTATATTAGTTACTATTACTATTATTATAAAGAAAGAGAAGGAGGAGAATCTATAAGAAGAGTATTTTTTATATATAAAAAAGTATTATTATAAAAAATAATTAATATTTATATTTTAAAATATTATTATTAGCTCTTTATAACTAATCTCTTTTCTTTTAATAAACTCTATAATAAATTTCTTCTTAATATCTTTTAGTACTCTTTAAGGGGTGATCTCTTTACTTTTTATTTATATAATTAAATATAGGCTTTTCTCTTTTTTATTTTTATCTTCTTATCTTATTTTATAATTATTTAAATAACTACTATAAATAGTCTATTAAAGTTAATACTATTCTAGATATTAGTATCTTATAGTCTAGGGTTAGTCTTTTAATTATTATTATTACTATAGTTATCTTTAGATATATTATTATTAAATATTATTTTTTTAGATGTCTCT
>NW_019209024.1:0-3990 GCF_001890105.1 Penicilliopsis zonata CBS 506.65
TTTATATACTTAATAATATATTAAAGAATATAAAGTTTAATTATAATATATACTCTAAAGTAAAGATAAAGTAAAAGATATTATATAATATACTCTTATATTTATAATATATTAATAAGCTTATTTATATAGATTTATAACCTATAAAGCTAATAGGCCTAAATAGCCTTAATTACTATTTAATAATAATAAATATTAAATATTAAATCCTTAATATTTATTTTATTAAGATAAAGAATAAGATGAGTACTAAGGTAATTAAGATCTTTAAGATATTTAAGAATATTAAAGGCTTATATTTTATAAAGATATATCTAAATAGTAGCCTAAAGTTTAAAGAATTTATTAAATAAGTAAAGAATTATATAATATTTAAAGTTATATCTTCTAGATCTCTAAAGCTAAATAGTATACTAGAGTAATAGACTAATTATTTTAATTAAATAATATAAGTAATAATTATTAATATAAAATTACCTAAAAAACTATAGCTATATATTATAGAGTCTATAGTATATATTATTAAATACTTAGTTTATATAGGTTATAATAAATCTTTATTATAGATATATAAAAAAAAACTTAATATAATAAACTTTATTATCTTAATAATTTATATTTAATATTAAAGATATCTAGTATATAAGTATATCTTAAAGAAGAATTATATATAAGTAGAGAAAATAGGCCTATAAGCTAAATATAATTATTTTATTAGCTATAATAGAGATAATAGGTATATTTATAAAATCTAGATTCTATTATTTAATGTCAGAGGTGCGTGCCCAATTAGGCTTAGCGTCACCTTATTTAGTGTGGCCACACTATATAACCACCTGCTTTATATCTAAGCTATAGTAGTAATAGTAACTATTAGCTATCTCTTCCCTTTTCTAGGCCTACTAGGCTAATATAGTAGTATATTATTTAAAAAGATAGAGCATACTATATTTAATAAATTCTTATTTATTTAAGATCTTATCTAAGTAATATTAATATCTATAAAATAATAGGTGATATAAGTAATATAAGTAATATAAATAGTTTTCCTAGGGCTAAATATATTTAAAAAAGACTAATAATAATTAAATTTAAAAAATCTATACTTACTTAATTAATAAATTAGATATTAATAGGCCTATATAATAGGGATAAAATTAATTAAAGGTTCACCTAATAAGTAGCAGCTATATTAATAGTTAAAGATATTAATTAAGTAATTAAAATTATAAATAGTTAACTTATTCTAGATACTATTAAGAAGTTATAAGATAAAAAAAATATTAAATATTAAAAGAACTATATTTAATAGGTTCTTAAAATTAATAACCTAAAGAATATTATTTATAAAGATATATTTAGACTAGTAAAGAATTCCTATAAATTTAATAAATAAGATTATATATTATAATATATAAAGCTCTAGCTAGCACTATTAATTAATAAGAATATTTAAAATAAGGTTAAGATATTTATATTACTATAGATATATATAAATAATTTCTATTATATTATCTTAATAAGTATTAAAGAAATAGGCATTTATTAGGCCTCTTATAATTTTAAGAAACTAATTAAGATATATTATTTAGATTATTTAATAATTAAAGAATTTATTTAAAATCTTATTAAAAACTATAATACTACTAATCTTTATGCTAGAACCTATATAAGACCCTATACTATAACTATTATCCTTATAGATAAAGTAAAGGATAAACTCCCTATTTAGGTTAATAAAATTAAAGATATTATTAATAAATATTTAAATATAAATAATATAACTAAAAAGAATTTCCTATAATATTATAATAAAGTTAGAGATAAGATTAGTGAATTAAAGAGTAATTAAATACTTATTATAAGAGCTATTAAATACTTAAGATTAAGTAATAATAATAATAATATAACTTATAAAAATAAGCCACTAAAGAATATAAAACTATATAATTAAGTTACTAAATAGCTTAATAGCTAGATATATAATATAAATAATAAGTATATATTTTATAATAATAAAGATTATAATATTATAAGCTACTACTACCTAATTATTAATATATAGCTTATAAAATAGTCTCTAAAAATAATAATATAGTGCTATAAACTATTAGTATTAAAGAAAAATAATAATATTAAGTATATTAAGATAGTCTAGAAACCTATTAATAATATTAATAAGAAGAGTCTTAAGGATAATAATAATAATAATAAATTTACTATTAATAGCCTTATTTATATAGCTAAGGTATTATTAAGTAAATAGATCTCTTTAATTAACTATAATACTATAGATATACTTATTATATATTAATAAATAGTTAACTTAGGGTTATTTTATATAATATGCTCTAAATAAAATACTATCTTTAATTATTATAAATATATTAATAGTATAAATCTTATATATAAGATAGTAAGTAACTTAATGGCGACCTTTAAGGGCTAAAGTAAATATAATATATAGATCCTAGGCATTAATAATAAACTATATAATATTATAGTTAAATATAAATTTAATTTAAATATATTATATAATATCTTTAAATTATTAAATAATAAGAAGGTGATTAGTTTATAAGTAGATATAAGAAATAAATATATATAATATAATACTAATAACTCTATTATTAGCTATATTTATATATAGGGGATGTTATTATAGCTAGTTATATAAATAATAGTAATAAAATATAGCTTTAAAGCTATTAATATATTTACTAAATACTATTATCTAGGTTATTATAATATTTAAAAGCTTTACTCTATAGTTTATATACTTAGTAATATATTAAAAAATATAGAGTTTAATTATAATATATACTCTAGAGTAAAGGTAAAGTAGAAGAAATTATATAATATACTTTTATATTTATAATATATTAGTAAGCTTATTTATATAGACCTATAATCTATAAAGCTAATAGGCCTAGGTGGCCTTAATTATTATTTAATAATAATAAATAATAAGTATTAGATCCTTAATATTTATTTTATTAAGATAAAGAATAAGGTGAGCATTAAGATAATTAAGATCTTTAAGATATTTAAGAATATTAAAGGCTTATATTTTATAAGAGTATATCTAAATAATAGCCTAAAGTTTAAAGAATTTATTAAATAAGTAAAAGATTATATAATATTTAAAGTTATACCTTCTAGATCCCCTAAGCTGAACAGCGTGCTAGAGTAATAGGCTAATTATCTTAATTAAATAATATAAGTAATAATTATTAATATAAAATTACTTAAAGAATTATAGTTATATACTATAAAGTCTATAGTATATATTATTAAACACCTAATTTATAAAGGTTATAATAAATCCTTATTATAGATATATAAAGAGGAACTTAGCATAATAAACTCTATTATCTTAATAGCTTATATTTAATATTAAGAATACCTAATATATAAGTATATCTTAAAGAAGAATTATATATAAATAAAGAAAATAGGCCTATAAGCTAAATATAGTTATCTTATTAGCTATAATAAAGATAATAGATATATTTATAAAATCTAGATTCTATTATTTAATAAGGTTAAAAGATTAAGAGATATTAGCTTTATAAAGTATAATAACCTTAATTAATTTAATAACTTAATAATAATAGTTTCTAAAGATCTATTTTTTAATAATCCCCCTAATATAGGCTATATAATATAGATTAATTCTCTTATCTATATAACTAAACCTGCTGTTAAACTTATTAACTCTATTAAAGAGGCCTAGTTTATAACTAGTAGAGTATAAATATTATTATTATTATTAAATACTTAAATGCGCCCTAAGATGTTACCCCTAGAAATTATTAATAATATAACTTATTAAAATTAATAGTTACTATTTATTATACTAATTTAAATAGTAAATATAGTACTATTAGCCCCCTAAAGACCTATAATAATAAAGTAGATAAATATAATAGTTAAAGACTTTAAGAAAAAGATAAATAATCTATAGCTTTAAGCTTAATAAATTTAATA
>NW_019209025.1:0-3980 GCF_001890105.1 Penicilliopsis zonata CBS 506.65
GATTCCTAGGTGATTCCTATATTGATTCCTAGGTGATTCCTAGGCGATTCCCTAGATGATTCCTAGGCAATTCCTACGTCGATTCCTAGGTGATTCCTATATTGATTCCTAGGTGGTTCCTATATTGATTCCTATGTGATTCCTAGGCGAATCTCTAGATGATTCTTTAACTAATTATCTAGATTAGTGTGAACAATTATAAATATAGGGCCGTGGGTCCAGAGTGGCTGCCAACAGACCTGAGTATCTAGAATAAGAATAAGAATAAGAATAAGAATAATACTAATTATAGCCCCCCTCTTTGAGCCCCTAAGTGTAGTGAGGGTTATAGGCTCATCCTTTTTATAAATATAAAATAAAACTTAGTATAATAGATTTTATTCTTATAATTATTTATATTTGATTATTAAAAATATACAGTTTATAAGTATATCTTAAATAAGAATTATATATAAATAAAATAAACTTATATATTAAATATCATTATTTCTTAATTGAAAAGGAGATAATAAATATATTTATTAAGTCCAGATTTTATTATTTAAAGATATTATTTTTATAAAGTATAATAATTTTAATTAATTTACTAATCTATTAATAATAGTTCTTAAAGACCTATTTCTTAATAATATTCTTAATATAGGCTATATAATATAGATTAGATCTTTTATTCTAATAACTAGATCTATTATTAAATTAATTATAAAATTAATTAATTTTATTAAGGAAGCTTATTTCAGAACTAATAAAGTATAAATGTTATTATTATTATTAAACATTTAGATGTTTTTAAAGATCTTGTTCTTAAAGACTATTAATAATATAACCTATTAAAGATAATAATCAATATTTATTATATTAATTCTAATAATAAATATAATCTACTAGCCCCCTAAAGATCTATAATAATAAAATAATTCAATATAATAGTTAGAGACTTTAAGAAAAAGATAAATAATCTATAGCTTTAGACTTAAAAAACTTAATATTAATATAATAATAAGAAATATCTTAAAATAATCAAGATTTATAAAATAAAGAATTTAAAGATTATAACTTTAATAATATATTTTTTTTATTTTAAAAATATTAAAAACAGCTAGAGTAAATATTCAATATATTATAATCTTTAAGCCTTTTAGTTAATATTTACTTTTATTTCTAATTCTATTTAATAAAATATTTCTTAAATAATTAATTATACTTAATTTACGAAATTTAAGAAATTTAATATATTTTATATATTATTTAAAGTTTTTAAAAAGATATTATTTAATTAATATAATATTTATATTAACTAATTCTATAAGCCTATAGAGCATATAAAGTTAATATTTATAATATATCTTAAAAAATACTTAAAAAAATCCTTGAAAAAATCCCTTATAATAATATTAATTTTAAGACTTAAAATAAATAATATTATATTTTTTAAATTATAAAGCTTATAGTTTAAGATACTTAAATAATAATTTCTAAATTTATAAATATATTTTTAATCTTTAATAAAGAAGTCTTTATATTTAAAATAAATATAAATAATTTTATTATTAATATAAATAATTTTAAATTATATATAATATTTATTAATTATAAAACTATAATTTTAATAAGACTTTTATTCTTATTATATTAAAAATTATAATTAAGATTATATTTTCAATAATTAATTTAAAACTCAAAGAACTTAGATTTATATTTATTATTAATAATCTTAATATTTATATCTATAAATAAGATACTTTAATAATAATCTTAATATATATTAATAATATAATAATTCTTATATTTATTTAAGAGAAAATTAATAATATTAATTATTAGTTAAATAAGGCCTTGTCTCCTAAGATTATTAATAAATTATTAAAATCTTTAAAACATCATCTAGTATTTAATTCCATTAATAAGATAATTTATATCTTATAGATGCCTTATATTAAATAAAAGCTATTAAAATTAAATATATTTAATTATATATTAATTAGTATACTAATATATCTATAATATTTAAAACTCTCTAAGGATCTATCCTTTTCTATAGATATTTCTTTATATTAAAAGGTTATAGATAAAAATAATTAACTAACTTTAAAAATCTATTTAAATATTATATATATAATTATTTATTTATAATATTAATCTATATTTTATATAAAAATTAATACTGTAGTTATTCAATACTTTTTATATTTTCTAGTATTATAAAAAATATTATTTTTCTTTTAAAATATAGATTATATAAAGGTCTAATTTTTATTAATATAAGCCTTCAACCTCATAATCATATGAGGGAGGCTTGATGGAGACGACAGAGGCCAAGAAAAATAGATAAGAAAACTATAGGAACTAAAAATAGCAGAATCATGCCGCCCTAAACTATATAATAATATATAGCTATATAACTGGCCCCATTAGGGGAACGGCCAAGTCAGGGGAATATCTAATTTTTCTATCATCTCTAAAGAATAAAGCTATTTAACCATATAATCCTATTAATTATATAGATATCATTTAATTCCTTAAATATAGTAGATTTATATAATTACTTATTAATAATCTCTTTCTAAATATAAACATTAATAAATTTAACTATTATCTTTATTCTTTAAAGGATTTATAACCTGCTATAAGCTTTTTCTTTATTATACTTTTTAGCTGTATAAGTTATTTAATTTAAAATTCTTTAGATATATAACTTCACTAATTTATAAATATTTTTAAGAGGAATTAACTTAATTTTAATAATTTAATTATATATCTTTAATATTTTAAAGCTCTATCTAAATTTATCCTTTTTAAAGTATAGATTTAATAAATTAAGGCCTTAATAAATAACTAAAAATAATTATAAAAAATAATTAATTCTTTTTAAATTTTTAATTTCATTAGCTTCTTAAGTTATATTCTATAAAAAGCCTTTAAAATAATATAATTTTTATAGTATAATTTTAAGATTATAAAATAATTAAGATTTTAATAATAATAATATTAAAGACTATAAGGGCTTATATTTTAGATTTTATTAAAGATTATTTATAAATTAAATAATATAATATTTATAAGCTTAAAGCTATATTAAATAGTCTTTAATTTAAAGGTTTTTTTATAGATTCTTCTAATAATATTTAAAGAATTAAGTTTTATAAACTTCTTTATTCTTATAGAAATATTATAATAATAACTTTATTATATTAATATTTATATATAGAAAAAAAATATTAATATTAAAAGGTTATAGATAATAACTTAAATATAAAATTAAAAAAATATTATTATTCTTTTTATAGAATTTTATAAATTTAAGAGTTATACAAGATTTAAAGTTATTATAAATTAAAAAATAATTTCTTTTTATTTTATAAATTATTTTATAATAAAAATATTAAATCTATGAAAATCCTAAAGTATTATTTATTATTATTAATATAATATATTTTTTATAATAATATTTTAATTAAGATCATAATAATAAATAAAGTTATTAAAGTCTATAGTATTAATACCTTTTATATAAGTAATATACTTATAATTTAAATTAATTAATATATAAATATATTCTTTAAGCTTATAGGTAATAATTTATTAATCTCTCTTAATCTTAATTTAAAATTTAATTTTATTAAAGTTATATAGATATTGTTCTTTAAAATATCTTTATTTATAATAATTTATTAAGAAGTATTATATTATTTTCATATTATTATAAGATTATAAGAAGACTATTTATATTTAATATTTATAACTTCAGCCCTTCTCTTATAATATTTAAAATATTACTAAAATAATTAATTAGTTTATATATTATTAATTTATAAAAGAAGATACTTTATAAGAATTTATATATTATAAAATTAAAATTATTATTTTTATTATTCTTTTTTTAATTCTTTTTTTAACATAATAATTTTTAAAAATTTTTATAGTATTAATATAATTATAAAAAGCCTTTCTTAATAATTATTTAATTATTAATTTATAAA
>NW_019209026.1:0-3887 GCF_001890105.1 Penicilliopsis zonata CBS 506.65
GCTATATAATTAAATTATTAAATAACTTAATAATTAAATATAAAATATAAATAATAAGTATATATTTTATAATAATAAAAATTATAATATTATAAACTATTATTATTTAATTATTAATATATAGTCTAGAAAATAGTCTCTAAAGATAATAATATAGTACTATAAGCTATTAGTATTAAAGAAAAATAATAATATTAAGTATATTAAGATAGCCTAAAAACCTATTAATAATATTAATAAAAAGAGTCTTAAAAATAATAATAATAATAATAAATTTATTATTAATAGCCTTATTTATATAATTATAGTATTATTAAGTAAATAAATCTCTTTAATTAATTATAGTACTATAAATATACTTATTATATATTAATAATTAATTAATTTAGAGTTATCTTATATAATATACTTTAAATAAAATATTATCTTTAATTATTATAAATATATTATTAATATAAGTCTTATATATAAGATAATAAATAGCTTAATAGTAATCTTTAAGGGCTAAAATAAATATAATATATAGATCTTAAGTATTAATAATAAGCTATATAATATTATAGTTAAATATAAATTTAATTTTAATATATTATATAATATCTTTAAATTATTAGATAATAAGAAGATAATTAGATTATAGATAAATATAAAAAATAATTATATATAATATAATATTAATAATTCTATTATTAGCTATATTTATATATAAGGGATATTATTATAGCTAGTTATATAAATAATAATAATAAAATATAGCTTTAAAGCTATTAATATATTTATTAAGTATTATTATCTAGGCTATTATAATATTTAAAAGCTTTACTCTATAGTCTATATATTTAATAATATATTAAAAAATATAGAGTTTAATTATAATATATATATTGTAGAGTAAAGATAAAATAAAAGATATTATATAATATACCCCTATATTTATAATATATTAATAAGCTTATTTATATAGATTTATAACTTATAAAGCTAATAGGTCTAAATAGCCTTAATTACTATTTAATAATAATAGATAATAAATATTAGATCCTTAATATTTATCTTATTAAGATAAAGAATAAAATAAGTATTAAGGTAATTAAGATCTTTAAGATATTTAAGAATATTAAAGGCTTATATTTTATAAAAGTATATTTAAATAGTAATCTAAAGTTTAAAGAATTTATTAAATAAATAAAAGATTATATAATATTTAAAATTATATCTTCTAGATCTTTAGAGCTAAATAGTATACTAGAGTAATAAATTAATTATTTTAATTAAATAATATAAATAATAATTATTAATATAAAATTACTTAAAGAACTATAGCTATATATTATAAAGTTTATAGTATATATTATTAAATATCTAGTTTATAAAGATTATAATAAATCCTTATTATAGATATATAAAGAGAAACTTAATATAATAAACTTTACTATTTTAATAACTTATATTTAATATTAAAGATATTTAATATATAAGTATATCTTAAAGAAAGATTATATATAGATAAGGAAAATAAGCTTATAAACTAAATATAGTTATTTTATTAATTATAATAAAGATAATAAATATATTTATAAAATCTAGATTCTATTATTTAATAAGATTAAAAGATTAAGAGATATTAACTTTATAAAGTATAATAGCTTTAATTAATTTAATAACTTAATAATAATAGTTTCTAAAGGTTTATTCCTTAATAATCTCTTTAATATAGACTATATAATATAGATTAATTCCTTTATCTATATAATTAAATCTATTATTAAATTTATTAGCTTTATTAAAGAAGCCTAATTTATAATTAGTAGAGTATAGATATTACTATTATTATTAAGTATTTAAATATATCCTAAAATATTACCCTTAAAAATTATTAATAATATAGTTTATTAGAGTTAATAATTACTATTTATTATATTAATTTAAATAATAAATATAGTGCTATTAGCCCCCTAAAGACCTATAATAATAAAGTAGATAAATATAATAGTTAAAGATTTTAAAAAAAAGGTAAATAATCTATAGCTCTAATCTTAATAGATTTAATATTAATATAATAATAAGAAATACTTAAAGGTGATTAGATAAGATCTATAGAATAAAGGATTTAAAGATTATAATTTATTAGAGGTGTCTACCTAGTTAGGTCTAGCGCCATCCTACTTACCTTTTCTCTCTCGCCTGCGCGCATCCTAGATAGCTTCACTATTATTATTTATCTATATATCTCTTCCGCTTTCTCCAGGCCATCTATGCCTAACATAATCTTAAAGATATTCTCTCTTTATTCTTAAAGCTATTAAAGAAAGCTAAAGTAAATACTTAACTAAAGTTATTATTAATTAATTAATATATTATAACTTTAAGGCCTCTTAGTTACTATTTACCTTTATTTTTTAATCTTATTTAATAAGATATTATTTAAATAATTAATTATACTTAATCTAAGGAATTAAATATATCTATTATATTTTATATATTATCTAGAATTAATAAAGGTATACTACTTAATTAATATAATATTTATATTAAATAAGCCTATAAGCTTATAAAGAGTATAAAATCTATATCTATAATATCCCCTAAAGAACCCCTAGAGAGATGCTTTATAGTAATACTAATTTTAAAACTTAAAGTAAATAATATTATATTCTTTAAGTTATAAAAAGAGGCTATAATATTCTCTTAAAAAAATCTTTAAATAAAGGCTATTAAAGATTAGGTTATAAAGCTTAAAGTTAAAAATATATAAATAATAATTAATAAGTCTATAAATATATTCTTAATCCTTAATAAATAAGTCTTTATATTTAAAATAAATATTAATAACTTTATTATTAAATATAGAGCCTATTAAATTATTTATAGTAATTATTAATAATAAAATTATAATTTTAATAAAACCTATACCTTTATTATATTAAAAATTTTAACTAAGATTATATTATTAATAATTATAATACTTAATATATTTATAAAATAAGTTAAAAATATTAAATTAATTAATAAATAGATCTTTATATAATCCTTAATAGGATTTAATTAAAATAGTAAAGTATACCTCTTATAGTAAGTATTATATAGCCTATAATAATTAATAATATTATAGAACTAAATAATTAATTAGGAACTTAAAGAGCTTAAGTTTATATTTATTATTAATAACCTTTATATTTATATTTATAAATAAGATACTTTAATAATAATTTTAATATATATAAATAATATAATAATTATTATATTCTCTAAAAAAGAAATTAATAATATTAAGGATTAGTTAAATAAAGTCTTTCTTCTTAAAGTTATTAATAAATTATTAAAATTTCTAGGATATTACTTAATATATAATTATATTAATAAAATAATTTATATCTCTTAGGTGCCCTATATTAAATAGTAGCTATTAAATTAAGTATATTAAACTATATATTAGCTAATATATTAATAAATCTATAATATTCAAAGCTCTTTAAGAACTTATCTTACCTTATAGATCTCTTCTAATATTAAAAAGTTATAAGTAAAGGTAATTAGCTAATTATAAAGATCTATATAAATATTATATATATAATTACTTATTTATAATATTAATTTATATTTTTAATAAAGATTAATATTATAGCTATTAAATACCTTCTATAATATTTAAAGTATTATAAAAATAATAGTATTATTTTAAAATATAGACTATATAAAGGCCTAGCTATATATATTAATACTAATTATATAAATAATAATAATAGTAAATTAATAAAGATATATATTATAATATTTATAGAGGCCCTAATTTTATAGGCTTTATATAAATAAATATTTATTATTATATTAAGTATTATTATTAAATTCTATATTTTATTATAAGTAATTAAAGAGGCTATATAGCT
>NW_019209027.1:0-3739 GCF_001890105.1 Penicilliopsis zonata CBS 506.65
TAAGTATTAATAATAAATTATATAATATTATAATTAAATATAAATTTAATCTTAATATATTATATAATATCTTTAAATTATTAAATAATAAGAAGATAATTAGATTATAAGTAGATATAAGAAATAAGTATATATAATATAATATTAATAACTTTATTATTAACTATATTTATATATAGAGAATATTATTATAACTAATTATATAGATAATAGTAATAAAATATAGCTTTAAAGCTATTAATATATTTATTAAATATTATTATTTAAACTATTATAATATTTAAAAGCTTTACTTTATAATCTATATACTTAATAATATATTAAAGAATATAGAGTTTAATTATAATATATACTCTAAAATAAAGGTAAAGTAGAAAATATTATATAATATATTCTTATATTTATAATATATTAGTAAGCTTATTTATATAGACTTATAATTTATAAAGCTAATAGGCCTAGGTGGCCTTAAGTACTATTTAATAATAATAAATAATAAGTATTAAATCCTTAATATTTATCTTATTAAGATAAAGAATAAGATAAGCACTAAGATAATTAAGGTCTTTAAGATATTTAAGAATATTAAAGACTTATATTTTATAGGAGTATATCTAAATAATAGCTTAAAATTTAAAGAATTTATTAAATAAGTAAAAAATTATATAATATTTAAAGTTATATCTTTCAGATCCTTAGAGCTAAATAGTATACTAAAGTAATAGGCTAATTATCTTAATTAAATAGTATAAGTAATAATTATTAATATAAAATTACCTAAAGAATTATGGCTATATACTATAGAATCTATAATATATATTATTAAATACCTAATCTATAAAGATTATAATAAATCCTTATTATAAATATATAAAGAGAAACTTAATATAATAAACTTTACTATCTTAATAGCTTATATTTAATATTAAAGATACCTAGTATATAAATATATCTTAAAGAAAGATTATATATAGATAAAGAAAATAAGCCTATAAGCTAAATATAGTTATTTTATTAATTATAATAAAGATAATAAATATATTTATAAAATCTAGATTTTATTATTTAATAAGATTAAAAGATTAAAAGATATTAGCTTTATAAAGTATAATAGCCCTAATTAGCCTAATAATCTAATAATAATAATTTTTAAAGGTTTATCTCTTGTTAGGCAATGGATGGCCTGGAGAAAGCGGAAGAGATGTGTGGATAGATAATAGTAGTGGTAGTGATGCTATCTAGGATGCGCGCAGGCGAGAGAGAAAAGGCAAGTAGGATGGCGCTAGGCCTAACTAGGCAGACACCTCTAACATACCCCCCTTCGCTAAAGCGCTCTACCTAATGCTAAATACATAAAAAAAATCATGATCCTAATCCTCCCCTTAGCCCTTAGATATCGCCTTTCCTTATATCACTATTACTATTCGCCATCTTATAGTTGCTATATAGGATACACTATTTCTTATGGTCGTCCTATAATCCCTATCTGTGGTCATTTCTAGTCGCGATTTGAAGGTTTTGGTCGTAATAGGGGGGGGGGGGTTATTAGTGCGTGCCCCTAGGGTTAGTAACACTATTCTTATTGAATCATAATAATAAAAAAAATGTTGATGTTGAATTGTCGATGTTAAATTATTAATGTTGAATCTTAATGGTGACCTAGAGGCCCCTGCCTGTAGGCCTTACCTATAGGTATTAATTTCTAAATTTTTCTTATATTGACGCGACGCGTTGGGCCTAGAGGCTTTATGGCCCCCAGGCCTGGCCCGTAGGCCCTAATTCTTAATAGGAATAAATTAATATGAAAAAGATGAATATGATGCTGGATCTAGAAGGAAATGCGATATGCTACTATATTAGGCAACAGATGGCCTAGAGAAAGTGGAAGAGATGTGTGGATAGATGATGGTGGTAATAGTGATGCTATCTAGGATGCGCGCAGGCGAGAGAGAAAAGGCAAGTAGGATGGCGCTAGGCCTAACTAGGCAGACACCTCCAACATCTCTTAATAATCTCTTTAATATAGACTATATAATATAGATTAATTCTCTTATTTATATAATTAAACTTATTATTAAACCTATTAGCTCTATTAAAGAAGCCTAATTTATAATTAATAAAGTATAAATATTATTATTATTATTAAGTATTTAAATATATTCTAAAATATTACCCTTAGAAATTATTAATAATATAACTTATTAAAATTAATAGTTACTATTTATTATATTAATTTAAATAATAAATATAGTATTATTGGCCCCCTAAAGACCTATAATAATAAAGTAGATAAATATAATAATTACAGAATTTAAGAAAAAGATAAATAATCTATAGCTCTAAACTTAATAAATTTAATATTAATATAATAATAAGGAATATCTAAAGATAATTAGATAAAATCTATAGAATAGAGGATTTAAAGATTATAATCTTAAAGATATCTCTTTTTTATTCTTAAAGTTATTAAAAAAAGCTAAAGTAAGTGCTTAATTAAAGTTATTATTAATTAATTAATATATTATAACTTTAAGGCCTCTTAATTATTATTTATCTTTATCTCTTAATCTTATTTAATAGAATATTATTTAAATAATTAATTATACTTAATCTAAGGAATTAAATATATTTATTATATTTTATATATTATTTAAAATTAATAAAGGTATACTGCCTAATTAATATAATACTTATATTAAATAAGTTTATAATCTTATAGGGAGTATAAAGTCTATATTTATAATATTTCTTAAGGAACCCCTAAAGAGATACTTTATAATAATACTAATGTTAAGACTTAAAATAAATAATATTATATTTCTTAAGTTATAAAAGGAGGCTATAGTATCCTCTTAAAAGGACCTTTAAATAAAGACTACTAAAGATTAGGTTATAAAGCTTAAAGTTAAAGATACTTAAATAATAATTAATAAACTTATAAATATATTCTTAATCTTTAGTAAATAGATCTTTATATTTAAAATAAATATTAATAACTTTATTATTAAATATAGAGTTTATTAGGTTATTTATAATAATTATTAATAATAGGGCTATAATTTTAATAAGATCTATACCCCTATTATATTAAAAACTATAATTAAGATTATATTATAAATAATTATAGTACTTAATATATTTATAAAATAGGTTAACCTTATTATAATATATTTAAATATTAAATTAGCTAATAAATAAATCTTTATATAATCTTTAATAAGATTTAATTAAAATAGTAAAGTATATCTTCTATAGTAGATATTATATAGCCTATAATAATTAATAATATTATAGAATTAAATAATTAATTAAAAACTTAGAGAGCTTAATTTTATATTTATTATTAATAATTCTTATATTTATATTTATAAATAAGATACCCTAAATAATAAAAGAGATAAAAGAAAAAAAGTAGTATATTATTATAAAAGACTTTAATATTTATAATCTTTTATAATATAAATATTAATACTTATATTTATAAAATAATTAAATAAGGATAAAAGAGCTTAAGGTTATAATAAAGAGAATATCTCTTATAATTATTATATTAATAAGAATAATTATTAGGCTAATATAGATTATAATTTATATAGATAATTAAGATAATATAGCTAATAAAAATAATATTAAAATAAATAAAAATATTATAATTAAAATAATATAAGATATTATAATTAAAATAATATAAGATATTATAATTAAAATAATATAAGATATTATAATTAAAATAATATAA
>NW_019209028.1:0-3634 GCF_001890105.1 Penicilliopsis zonata CBS 506.65
AATTTAAAGATATTATATAATATATTAAGATTAAATTTATATTTAATTATAATATTATATAATTTATTATTAATACTTAAGATTTATATATTATATTTATTTAAGCCCTTAAAGATTATTATTAAGCTACTTATTATCTTATATATAAAGCTTATATTAATAATATATTTATAATAATTAAAGATAATATTTTATTTAAAATATATTATATAGAATAACCTTAAGTTAATTATTTATTTATATATAATAAGTATATCTATAGTATTATAATTAATTAAAGAGATTTATTTATTTAGTAATATTTTAATTATATAAATAAGACTATTAATAATAAATTTATTATTATTATTATTATTTTTAAGACTCTTTTTATTAATATTATTAATAAATTTTTAGGCTATTTTAATATACTTAATATTATTATTTTTCTTTAATATTAATAACTTATAATATTATATTATTATCTTTAGGGACTATTCTATAAGCTATATATTAATAAATAAGTAGTAGTAGCTTATAATATTATAATTTTTATTATTATAAAATATATACTTACTATTTATATCTTATATCTAGCTATTAAGTTATTTAATAATTTAATTATGTAGCTTTATATTCTTTAGTAGCTTATTTCTATAAATTATATTATTATTATTATTATTTAATCTTAAATACTTAATAGCTTTTATAATAAGTATTTAATTACTTTTTAATTTATTAACCTTATTTTTAACTTTATTATAATATTATAGAAAATCCTTTTTAGTTATATTATCTATATTTTAATATTTATTAATAATATCTTTAATTTTATAAATTTAAATAAGGAGTTTATTCTTTATTTTATTTATAATAATAATAATTATAATATAATATTCTATATAAGTTTTAATATAAAGATTAGTAGTATTATAGCTCTTAATAAAATCTTAAATAAATTCTTTAATTATTAAATAATTTAAATAATATATTTTAATTAGTTTCTTAAAGTTATAAGAGGCCTAATAAATACTTATTTTTTTAATATTTATTAAAATAGTATAATAGAAATTATCTATATATATCTATAATAATATAAATATTGTAACCTTATTTTAAATATTCTTATTAATTAGTAGTACTAGTTAGAGCTTTATATATTATAATATATAATCTTATTTATTAAATTTATAAGAATTCTCTATTAGTCTAAATATATCTTTATAAATAATATTTTTTAGGTTATTAATTTTAAGAACTTATTATATATAGTTCTCCTAATATTTAATATTCTTTTTATTTTATAGTTTCTTAATAATATCTAGAATAAGCTAATTATTTATAATTTTAATTACTTAATTAATATCTTTAACTATTAATATAGTTGCTACTTATTAGGTGAACCTTTAATTAGTTTTATCCCTATTATATAGGCCTATTAATATCTAATTTATTAGTTAAGTAGGTATAGATTTTCTTTTTTTTTTTTTAAATTCAATTGTTATTGGTCTTTTAAACGCGTTTGGCCCCAGGGGAACCTCTTATATTACCCATATCGCCTGTTGTTTTGCAGACGTTGCTATCATTTAGATAGAATCTTAAATAAATAAGAATTTATTAAATATGGTATACTCTATCTTTTTAAATGACATGCTACCATGTTGGCCCCGTAGGCCTAGAAAAGGGAAGAGATGGCTAATGGTTACTATTACTAATTTACTACTATAACTTAGATATAAAGCAGGTACTTGTGTGGTGCGGCCGCGCCAAATAAGGCAATGCTAAGCCTAATTGGGCACGCACCTCTAACATTTAATAAGTATAAAAAGTCTAAAAATATTATCTTTATAAGGTATAATAATCTTAATTGATTTAATAACTAATTAATAATAATCCCTTAAGGCCTATCTTTTAATAATTCTTTTAATATAGATTATATAATACAAATTATGTAATATAAATTGAATTCTTTATGTAATAAATAAATTGAATACTAAATTTATTATTAAACTTCCTAATTTTATTAAAGAAGCTTAATTTAAATTAATAGAATATAAATATTATTATTATTATTATTAAAAATTTAAATATACCTAAAGATATTACTCCTAAAGACTATTCACAATGAAAGTTAAGAATTAATAATTATTATATTAATTTAAATAATAAATATAATACTATTAGCCCCCTAAAGACCTATAATAAAAAGTAGACAAATATAATAATTTAAGATTTAAAGAAAAAAATAAATAATCTATAATTTTAAACTCTAGAAATTAAATATTAATATAATAATAAAGAGTCTTTAGATAATTAAATAAGATTTATAAAATAAAGAATTTAAAGATTATAATTTTAATAATAATATTTTTTTATTCTTAAAATTATTCAAGAGAGCCAAAGTAAGTATTTAATTAAAAGTATTAATATTTAATTAATATATTATAATTTTTATATCTTTTAGCTACTATTTATCTTTCTTGTTTCATCCTATTTATTAAAATATTCCTTTAATAGTTAGTTACCTATACTTAATTTAAAGGATTTAATATATTTAATATATTTTATATATTATTTAGAGTTACTAAAGATATATTATTCAATTAATATAATATTTATATGAAATAAGTCTATAAACCTATTAAAAGTATAAAATTGATATTTATAATATATCTTAAAAAATATCTAAAAATTATTTTATAATAGATAATACTAGTTTTAAGATTTAAAATAAATATTAGAGCTACATGCCTAATTAGGCTTAGCATCACCTTATTTAGCATGGCCACACTATATAACCACCTACTTTATATTTAAGCTATAGTAGTAATAGTAACTATTAGTCATCTCTTCCCTTTTTTAGGCCTACTAGGCTAATATAGTAGTATATTATTTAAAAAGATAGAGTATATTATATTTAATAAATTCTTATTTATTTAAAATCCTATTTATATAATATTAATATCTATAAAATAATAAGTGATATAAGTGATATAAGTGATATAAATAGTTCCCTTAAGACTAAATATATTTAAAAAGACTAATAATAATTAAATTTAAAAAATCCATACCTACCTAATTAATAAATTAGATATTAATAGGCCTATATAATAAGGATAAAACTAATTAAAGGTTCACCTAATAAGTAGTAGCTATATTAATAGTTAAAAGTATTAATTTAATAACTAAAATTATAAATAATTAGTTTATTCTAGATACTATTAAGAAGTTATAAAATAAAGAGAATATTAAATATTAAAAAGACTATATTTAATAAGTTCTTAAAGTTAATAATCTAAAAAATATTATTTATAAAGATATATCTAGACTAGTAGAAAATTTCTATAAATTTAATAAATAAGATTATATATTATAATATATAAAGCTCTAGTTAGTACTATTAATTAATAAAAATATTTAAAATAAGATTAAAATATTTATATTACTATAGATATATATAAATAATTTTTATTATATTATTTTAATAAATATTAAAGAAATAGATATTAATTAGGCCTCTTATAACTTTAAGAAACTAATTAAAATATATTATTTAAATTATTTAATAATTAAAGAATTTATTTAGGATCTTATTAAGAGCTATAATATTATTAATCTTTATATTAAAACCTATATAAGACTCTATACTATAATT
>NW_019209029.1:0-3629 GCF_001890105.1 Penicilliopsis zonata CBS 506.65
TAAGATCCTAAATAAATTCTTTAATTATTAAATAATTTAAATAATATATTTTAATTAGTTTCCTAAAGTTATAAGAGGCCTAATAAATACCTATTCCTTTAATACTTATTAGGATGGCATGATAAAAATCATCTATATATACCTATAATAATATAAATATCTTAACCTTACTTTAAATATTCTTATTAATTAATAGTGCTAGCTAAAGCTTTATATATTATAATATATAATCTTATTTATTAAATTTATAGAAATTCTCTGCTGATTTAGATATATCTTTATAAATAATATTCTTTAGGTTATTAGCTTTAAGAACCTACTAGATGTAGTCCTTTTAATATTTAATATTCTCTTTATCTTATAACTTCTTAATAGTATCTAGAATAAGCTAATCATCTATAATTTTAGTTACTTAATTAATATTTTTAATTATTAATATAGCTGCTGCTTATTAGGTAAACCTTTAATTAGTTCTATCCCTATTATATAGGCCTATTAATATCTAATTTGTTAATTAGGTAGGTATAGATTTTTTAAATTTAATTATTATTAGTCTTTTTAAACGTGTTCGGCCCTAGGGGAACTATTTATATTACTTATATTACTTATATCGCCTATTATTTTATAGATGTTAATATTACTTAGATAAGATCTTAAATAAATAAGAATTTATTAAATATGATATGCTCTATCTTTTTAAATGATATGCTACTATATTAGCCTAGTAGGCCTAGAAAAGGGAAGAGATGGCTGATGGTTGCTATTGCTGCTATGGCTTAGATGTGAAGCAGGTGGTTATGTGATGCGGCCGCGCTAAATGAGGCGACGCTAAGCCTAATTGGGCACGCACCTCTGACATATTATATTTAAAGAACTAATTAATCTTTAAAAAGTAGTAATGCTAGCTTATACTAGAAATAAATTAAATAAGGAATAATTAATAATTAATATGTAAATAATCCTTATTTTTATTATTATATATTTTAATTAATATTAAAAAAAGAGATTAGCTAGTCTAAAAAGGTACTTAATAATAAATAGGTATATTAATGATATATACTAGATTAGGCTTAATATCACCTTATTTAGTATGGCTACACTATATAACCACCTACTTTATATCTAAGCTATAGTAGCAATAGTAACTATTAGCTATCTCTTCCCTTTCTAGGCCTATAAGGCTAATATATTATATTAAATATTTTAAACACTTATAAAATTAATTATAAAAAAAATATCTTTTTATTATAACTTTATAAAAAGCTACTTAAGATTAATTATTAATTTATTCAAAGAATCCTTATAATTAAGTGCTTTTTTAATTAATATTCTTAATATAAAGTCTTAAGTACTTTAGCTTTTATATTTATATTTCTTAAAAAATATCTTTTTTTTTTAAATATATTTATTATAAATTAAGCTATAGCTTATATTATAATATTAATAATATATTAATATTCTCCTTCTTAAAGATTAGCTTATAATGCCAATAATATAATAAAATATTTATTTAATTTATCTTTTTTACCTTATATTTAATATTAAAGTTATATAAGGTTAATGGTTTTATTTCAAACATTTAATATATTAATATCTTTATAATAAAAAGGTATTTTAAATTAATATTATTATTTAATTTTTTTAAACAAAAAAATATAAAAGATTATATATTTATTCTTATTTTAAGATTTTTTTAATATCTTTTAATTATAATAAAATTACTATAATTATAAACTTAATTAACCTAAAGTTATATAAAGAGATTATTTAAAATTAAAAAATTTTATATAATATTAAATTTATTTGAGCTTCTTTTTAATTATTAAGGTTAAGAAGTATATATTAAAAAATTTAAAATAAAATAGGTTTTAAAGAGTAAAATTATTTATTTATAAAAGTTATTAATTATATTTAATTAATAATTATAATATTAATACTTAATTAAAGTAATAATAATTAATATAAAAAATACTAAAAAGGAGAGAGAGATAGAAATATTATAAAAAATATAAAAAGATAATATTTTTTATAGTAATTTTTATTAAAGAAATATAAGTAGTAAATAAAAAGAAATATTATTTTATTTACATAAGATATATCTCTCTAAATTACTTAAAGAAGAAGAAGAAAATAAATTAAAAAAGATTATTAAAAAAATAAAAAGTAATTTTAATATAATAATAATAAAATAAAAACCTTTTAATATATTAATTTTAATATATATATAAATAGTAATCTAAATTAATTATTCTTTATTATAATAAATATCTATATTATCCTTAAATCTAGATATATTAAAATAAAGATATTATGAAATAATAGTATTTACGAGGACTTTATTTTTTATTACTTTTTATTTACTAATAGTTTAAATTTTATATATAAATAGTTAAGACTTACTATATTTTTTAATAATTAAACTATTTTTTATTTTCACTTATTGTTCTTAATTATCTCTATTTAGAATACTTCAAGATAAAGAAAATAATATAATATTTTTTATAATATTATTAATATATAAAAATATAATCTTCTATTAAAGTAAATATAATTAATTTATATTAATTTATATATTAATTTTATTAGCTTTATTTAATATAAGTTTAAATAACTTATTAAGTAAGTTAAGATTAATTTAATAAATTATTTTATTAAGCTTCTTTATTATAAGATTATTTATTTTTTAATTATAAATCCTATTTTAGGGCTTATAAAGGCCTTTAATTTATTTAAAATATATTAAATTTATAAAAGTGTCCTTTTTAAATATAAAATAAGACTTCTTTTAATAGAAATTATAACATATAAAATTAAATTTATAAATAATAGGTTACTCCTTTAAAGAGCTATATATAGTTTATTAATATTAAAATAAAAAATATAATAAGACTAGATTTAGTCTTTAATAAGCTCTATTAATATATATATTCTTTTTATTAAAAGATTAAATAATATATTTTCATTATATATTAATTATAAGATTCTTAATATAATTATTAAAAAACATTATTATTTTTTATTATAAATTAATAAACTTCTAAATTTAATAATAAATATAAAGTTTTTTATTATACTTAATCTATATAATAGTTATTATAAAATCTATATTTATAAAGATAATAAATAAAAGACTTTTTTTATATATATTATAATTAATATAAATATTAAATATTATTATTTAAACTAGCTCTTATAGCTCAATGGTAGAGCGGGATACTGTTAATATTTTAATAGATATTTAATTCATACTTTTTAACCTTCTATTAATAAAGTTATATAAAGAATCTGAACTATTCCTTATATAATTAATTTAAATAATATTATTATCTTTTTAAAAATAAAAGAGTTGTATATTAATTATATTAAATGTTAGAGGTGCGTGCCTGATTATGCTTAGTATCGCCTTATTTGGCGCGGCTGCACTATATAACTACTTACTTTATATCTAAGCTATAATACTATTAAGAAGTATAAGGTAAAGAGAATATTAAATATTAGGAGGACTATATCTAATAAGTTCTTAAAATTAATAACTTAAAGAATATTATTTATAAAGATATATCTAGATTAGTAAAGAATTCTTATAAATTTAATAAATAAGATTATATATTATAATATATAAAGCTCTA
>NW_019209030.1:0-3566 GCF_001890105.1 Penicilliopsis zonata CBS 506.65
AAGATCTTTTTTTATTATAAAGATAATAAGTAAGTAGATATATTATTTATATCTACTTAAGACTTATAAAAAAATTTATTTTATCTTCTATATATTTAAGCTAAAGCTATATTATTAATATAATAATTATAATAAGCCTCTACTATAACTAATTAAAGTAGAAGGTAAGAAGGAGTAGAAAATAAATAAAATCTTAAACTACTAAATTAATAAGAATAAAAAAATATAATACTTAATTATATAAAAAGAATATTTATTATATAAGATATTCTAGTAGTCTAAGGAGGACCTAAAAAATACTTAAGAGATATTAAAAAACTTCTTAAAAAGAAACTCTTTTTTAAAGTCTATATCTTAATAAGAGTATCTAAAATAAACCTAAAGTTTTTTTTTATTAGGTTTTCTTTAGATATTATAAATATTAAGTAAATAAAAATTTATCTACTTATTAGTATAAACCTTCCTTTTTTTTTCTATAGGTTTAAAGATTTATTAGTAATAACTTAATAAAATTATCTATAATTAAAGAAACTACTACTATAAGTATAATTATTATTTATATTAAAAAAATATTAAGTCTATATCTCTTTAATTTATAATTTATTATTTAATAGATTCTTTATCTCCTCTATAGCTATTATAAGCTTTTAAACCACTACTATAATATTCTATAAAATAACTAGAAGTAGCTAAAATATAAGTATTAATATTATTAAAATTATATTAGTAGTAAAGAGTTAACTTATTATTACTATTAATTAAAATTAAAATTAATAAATATTTATATTAGCCTTTTAAGTATAGATATCTAATTAAAAAATAACTACTATAATTATATTAAAGATATTAAGTATAGTAGAGACTTTATAAAGATATTATACTTCTTAATTAAAAGTATTACTTAAAGTATAATTTATTATATAAGTAGTATTACCTATAATATAATAAAAATATTAGGTACTTATTAATATAGAATAAATATACTAGATAAAATACTCTATATCTATAATATTAATATAATATATATATTAAAGTTAACTAAAAGTATTAAATGCACCTCCCTAAATAAGGATAATTATATATATATTTATATTCTAGGTAGTCTTTATAATCTTAAACTTAATTAGCTTTAGGCTAGAGGTAAAATAGTTATTATAAATAAACTTAAATAAGCTATTAAAAAGCTAGATATAATAGATAGAGAGCACCTTTTTAAAAATTTTATTATTAAAGAGAATAGTCTCTTATATTAAATAGACTAAAGAGGTATTATTTATCTCCTCTAAATTATTACTAAATAAATATAATATTAAAATTAAGGAAATAAAATAAGGGGTAAAATAAGATATTATCTTCTTATTATTAGTAGCTACTATATACTAAAACTATTAAAAAATAATAAATTAATAAAAAGTAAGTACTTACCTTATAAATTATTATTATATATTATTAAGAGATTAATAAAATAAGGGAATAATTATTAAGATAACTTATTACAGTATAAATAAGAAGAAATTAAACCTATACTATATAATTAGCTCCTAATATCTTACTATTATTAAGGAAAAGAGGCTATATATACTAAGGAATCTTATTAAAAAGCTAAGAAATAAGAATTAAATTATATAAGATAATAATATTTATACTTTAGTATTTAATAAATATAGATTATATTTTATTTACTTAACCCTTAAGAATACTCCTCCCTTAATATATTTAACTCTTACTTATACTCTTTATTTCTTTATTAATAAACTTTTATATTATATATTATATTTATATAATATTTAATTAAAGTCTACTTATAAAAATAGCTATTCTTTATTTACTTTTATAACAGCTTAGGGCCAAGCCTCTTAAAAAGGAGGAATAATTATAAGGCTAATATTAATATTACTTTTTAAATTATCTAATTAAATATATTATATAATTATTAGTTAATATTAAGTATTAATTAGGCACTTATTAAGTACCTTACTTAAAGTTAAGATATATATTATCCCCCCTAGATAAAATAAAATCTTAAGCACTTTATTTTATTCTCTTATTAAACTTATTATAGATTACTTATATCCCTAGACCTTACTATTACCTAGTTATACTAATATCTTACTTATTTAACCCTAGTAGTGCAAGGTCACTGCTAACAATCTATTATTTTTTAATAGTTTTAATATATAGTGGCTACTAATAATAAAAAGATAATATCTTATTTTATTTTTTATTTTATTTCCTTAACTTTAATATTATATTTATTTAGTAATAACTTAAAGAAGATAAATAATATTTTTTTAACTTATCTAGCTTAAGAGGCTATTTTCCTTAATAATAAAATTCTTAAAAAATTACTTTTTATTTATTATATCTAGCTTTTTAATAATTTATTTAAGTTTATTTATAATAATTATTTTATCTCTAGTCTAAAGCTAGTTAAGTTTAAGATTATAAAAACTATTTAAAATATAAATATATATATAACTACTCTTATTTAAGGATATATATTTAATATTTTTAATTAGCTTTAATATATATATTATATTAATATTATAAATATAAAATACTTTATTTAATATATTTATTTTATATTAATAAGTATTTAGTATCTTTATTATATTATAAGTAATATTATCTATATAATAAACTATATTTAAAGTAATATTTTTAACTAAAAAGTATAATATCTTTATAAAGTCTTTATTATATTTAATATCTTAAATATAGCTATAATAATTATTTTTTAGTTAAATATCTATATTTAGAAGACTAATATAAATGTCTATTAATATTAATTTTAATTAATAATAATAATAAGTTAATTCTTTATTATTAATATAACTTTAATAGCTCTTATTTTAATAATATCTATATTTATATTTTAATTACTTTTAATTATCTTATAAAATATTATAGTAATAATTGAAGAGCTTATAATAATTATAAAAGAGATAAAGAATCTATTAAATAATAAATTATAAATAGAAAAAATATTAGGTTAAAATTTTCTTAATATAAATAATAATTATTTTTATAATAATAGTTTTTTTTAATTATAGATAATTTTATTAAGATATTATTAATAAATCTTTAAATCTATAGAAAAAAAAGAAGGTTTATATTAATAAGGAAATAAGTTTTTATTTACTTAATATTTATAATACTTAAAGAAAACTTAATAAAAAAAAGTTTAGGTTTATTTAGGCTACTCTTATTAAAATATAGACTTTAAAAAAGAGTTCTTTTTTAAAAAGTTTTTTAATACCTCTTAAATATTCTCTAGGTCCTTTTTAGACTATTAGGATATCTTATATAATAAATATCCTTTTTATATAATTAAGTATTATATCTTTTTATTCTTATTAATTTAATAATTTAAGATTTTATCTACTTCTTACTCCTTCTTATCTTTTACTTTAATTAGCTATAGTAGGGGCTTATTATAACTATTATATTAATAATATAGCTTTAGCTTAGATATATAGAAGATAAAATAAATTTTTTTATAAGTCTTAAGTAGATATAAATAATATATCTACTTACTTATTATCTTTATAATAAAAAAAGATCTT
>NW_019209031.1:0-3465 GCF_001890105.1 Penicilliopsis zonata CBS 506.65
TTTAACCTTAATTAGTCTCTTATTAATTATATTATAAATAAAAAAGTAATAATTATTAATCTATTTAGTTATTATATTAAAACTATTCTTCTTAAGAATATCTATAATATTAAATAAGTTAGTATAAATAGGAATAAGGCCTTCCTTTTTAATCTTTATAGTAATAATTAATTTCTTTAGCTATATAGCCTCTTTAATTGCCTATAATAGGGTATAAAATTTAATAATAATACTTAATATAATAATAAATATTTATTTATATAAAGCCTATAAAATTAGGGCTCTTATAAATATTATAATATATATCTTTATTAATTTATTATTATTATTATCTATATAACTAGTATTAATATATATAGCTAGGCCTTTATATAGTCTATATTCTAGAGTAATACTATTATTCTTATAATATTTTAAATATTATAAAAGATATTTAATAGCTATAATATTAGTCTCTATTAAAGATATAGATTAATATTATAGATAAGTAACTATATATATAATATTTATATAGGTCTTTATAGTTAGCTAATTACTTTTACTTATAACTTTTTAATATTAAGAGAGATCTATAAGAGGGGATAAGTCCTTAAAGAGCTTTAAATATTATAGATTTATTAATATATTAACTAATATATAGTTTAATATACCTAATTTTAATAGTTACTATTTAATATAGAGTACTTAAGAGATATAAATTATCTTATTAATATAATTATATACTAGATAATATCCTAGAAATTTTAATAATTTATTAATAACTTTAAGAAGAAAAACCTTATTTAATTAATTCTTAATATTATTAACTTCTTTTTTAGAGAATATAGTACTTATTATATTATCTATATATATTAAGACTATTATTAAGATATCTTATTTATAGATATAAATATAGAGATTATTAATAATAAGTATAAACCTAAGCTCTTTAAGTTTTTAATTAATTATCTAGTTTTATAATATTATTAATTATTATAGGCTATATAATATTTACTATAAAAGATATACTTTATTATTTTAGTTAAATCTTATTAAGGGTTATATAAAGATCTATTTATTAGTTAATTTAATATTTAAATATATTATAATAAAGTTAATTTATTCTATAAATATATTAAGTACTATAATTACTAATAGTATAATCTTAGTTATAGTTTTTAATATAATAAGGGTATAGATCTTATTAAAATTATGGCCCTATTATTAATAATTATTATAAATAACTTAATAAACTCTATATTTAATAATAAAGTTATTAATATTTATTTTAAATATAAAGACTTATTTATTAGGGATTAAAAATATACTTATAAGCTTATTAATTATTATTTAAGTATTTTTAGTTTTAAGCTTTATAATCTAATCTTTAGTAGCCTTTATTTAGAGGTCTTTTTAAAAAGATATTATAATCTTTTTCTATAACTTAAGGAGTATAATATTATTTATTTTAAGTTTTAAGATTAATATTACTATAAAGCATCCCTTTAGGGGTTTTTTAGGGGATATTATAAATATAGACTTTATACTTTTTATAGGCTTATAGACTTATTTAATATAAATATTATATTAATTAGATAATATATCTTTATTAATTCTAGATAATATATAGAATATAATAGATATATTTAATTTCTTAAATTAAGTATAATTAATTATTTAAATAATATCTTATTAAATAGGATTAGAGGATAAAAATAAATAGTAATTAAAAGACCTTAAAGTTATAGTATATTAATTAATTAATAATAACTTTAATTAAGCACTTACTCTAGCTTTTTTTAATAACTTTAAGAATAAAAAAGAGATATCTTTAAGGTTATAATTTTTAAATTCTTTATTCTATAGGTCCTATCTAATCACCTTTAGATATTTCTTATTATTATACTAATATTAAATTTATTAAGCTTAAAGCTATAGATTATTTATCTTTTTCTTAGTCTTTAATTATTATATTTATTTATTTTATTATTATAGGTCTCTAAGGGGCTAATAGCACTATATTTACTATTTAAATTAATATAGTAAATAATAACTATTAACTCTAATAAGCTATATTATTAATAGTTTCTAGGGGTAATATCTTAGGGTATATTTAAATACTTAATAATAATAATAATATTTATACTCTACTAGTTATAAATTAGGCCTCTTTAATAGAGTTAATAAGTTTAATAGTAAGTTTAATTATATAAATAAGAGAATTAATCTATATTATATAGCCTATATTAAGGGGATTATTAAGAGATAGACCTTTAGAAATTATTATTATTAAATTATTAAGTTAATTAAGGCTATTATATTTTATAAAGCTAATATCTCTTAATCTTTTAATCTTATTAAATAATAAAATCTAGATTTTATAAATATACCTATTATCTTTATTATAGCTAATAAAATAATTATATTTAATTTATAGACTTATTTTCTTTATTAATATATAATTCTTTTTTAAGATATATTTATATATTAGGCATCCTTAATATTAAATATAAGTTATTAAGATAATAAAGTTTATTATACTAAGTTTCTCTTTATATATCTATAATAAGGATTTATTATAATCTTTATAAATTAGGTATTTAATAATATATATTATAGACTTTATAATATATAGCTATAATTTTTTAAGTAATTTTATATTAATAATTATTATTTATATTATTTAATTAAGATAACTAGTCTATTACTTTAGTATACTATTTAGCTTAGGGGATCTAAAAGATATAACTTTAAATATTATATAATCCTTTACTTATTTAATAAATTCTTTAAACTCTAGGCTACTATTTAAATATACTCTTATAGAATATAAGCCTTTAATATTCTTAAATATCTTAAAGACCTTAATTACCTTAATTACCTTAATACTTACCTTATTTTTTATCTTAATAAGATAAATATTAAAGATATAATACTTATTATTTATTACTATTAAATAGTAATTAAGGCCACTTAGGCCTATTAGCTTTATAAGTTATAAGTCTATATAAATAAGCTTATTAATATATTATAAATATAAAGATATATTATATAATATCTTCTACCTTACCTTTACTTTAAAGTATATATTATAATTAAACTCTATATTCTTTAATATATTATTAAGTATATAGACTATAGTGAGTGAGTATTATATTATCCTCTAATATGGCCCTATTTAGGGCCCTTTTAGAGTCGCCGACGGCCGGGCGGTGGTAACCAGGACTATAGGAATATATATATATAAATTAACTAATACTAGTTAGCTATATTAGGTATGTCTTATTAATTAGCCCCCCTAGTACCTCTTCTTCTTATAATTAGTTGCCTAGATATCCCTATAGCTAGTTATCTAAATCTTAATCTATTATTAGTTACCTAATATTAGTAAGCTTATAATTAAGTATATCTATAGGTTACCTTTATTAGTTGCCTAGTGCTAATAAGCTTATACTTAATTATATTAATAGGCCCCTATTACTAGTT
>NW_019209032.1:0-3440 GCF_001890105.1 Penicilliopsis zonata CBS 506.65
CTTTAAGAACCTACTAGATATAGTCCTCCTAATATTTAATATTCTCTTTACCTTATAACTTCTTAATAGTATCTAGAATAAGCTGACTATCTATAATTTTAGTCGCCTAATTAATACCTTTAACTATTAATATAGCTGCTACTTATTAGGTGAACCTTTAATTAGTTCTATCCTTATTATATAGGCCTATTAACGTCTAATTTGTTAATTAGGTAGGTATAGATTTTTTAAATTTAATTATTATTAGTCTTTTTAAATGTGTTTGGCCCTAGGGGAACTATTTGTATTACCTATATCACTTATATCACCTATTATTTTATAGATGTCGATATTACTTAAATAGGATCTTAAATAAATAAGAATTTATTAAATATAGTATGCTCTATCTTTTTAAATAATATACTACTATATTAGCCTAGTAGGCCTAAAAAAGGGAAGAGATAACTAATAGTTACTATTACTACTACAGCTCAGACGCGAAGCAGGTGGTTATGTGGTGTGGCCGCGCTAAATGAGGCAATGCTAAGCCTAATCGGGCACGCACCTCTGACATAAAATAATAGGTAATATAAGTAATATAGGTGATATAAATAGTTCCCTTAAGGCTAAATATATTTAAAAAGACTAATAATAATTAAAATTAAAAAATCTATATTTATCTAATTAATAAATTAGATATTAATAGGCTTATATAATAAGAATAAAACTAATTAAAGGTTTATCTAATAAGTAATAGTTATATTAATAATTAAAGGTATTAATTAGGTAACTAAAATTATAAATAATTAACTTATTCTAGATACTATTAAGAAGTTATAAAGTAAAGAGAATATTAAATATTAAAAAGATTATATCTAATAGGTTCTTAAAGCTAATAACCTAAAGAATATTATTTATAAAGATATACTTAGATTAGTAGAGAATTCTTATAAATTTAATAAATAAGATTATATATTATAATATATAAAGCTCTAACTAGCACTATTAATTAATAAAAATATTTAAAGTAAGGTTAAAATATTTATATTACTATAAGTATATATAAATAATTTTTATTATATTATCTTAATAAATATTAAAGAAATAAATATTTATTAGGCCTCTTATAACTTTAAGAAACTAATTAAAATATATTATTTAAATTATTTAATAATTAAAGAATTTATTTAAAATCTTATTAAGAGCTATAATACTACTAATCTTTATATTAGAACCTATATAGGACCCTATATTATAATTATTATCCTTATAGATAAAGTAAAGGATAAACTCTTTATTTAGGTTAATAAAATTAAAGATATTATTAATAAATATTTAAATATAAATAATATAACTAAAAAGGATTTTTTATAATATTATAATAAAGTTAAAGATAAGGTTAATAAATTAAAAAGTAATTAAATACTTATTATAAAAGCTATTAAGTACTTAAGATTAAGTAATAATAATAATAATATAATCTATAGAAATAGGCTACTAAAAAATATAAAACTATATAATTAGATTACTAAATAGCTTAATAGCTAGATATAAGATATAAATAATAAGTATATATTCTATAATAATAAAGATTATAATATTATAAGCTACTATTATTTAATTATTAATATATAGCCTATAAAATAGTCCCTAAAGATAATAATATAGTACTATAAGCTATTAATATTAAAGAAAAATAATAATATTAAATATATTAAAATAGTCTAGAAACTTATTAATAATATTAATAAGAAGAGTCTTAAGAATAATAATAGTAATAATAAATTTATTATTAATAGTCTTATTTATATAGCTAGAGTATTATTAAATAAATAAATCTTTTTAATTAACTATAATATTATAAATATACTTATTATATATTAATAAATAGTTAATTTAAGGTTATCCTATATAATATACTTTAAATAAAATACTATCTTTAATTATTATAAATATACTAATAGTATAAATCTTATATATAAGATAATAAATAGCTTAATAGTAATCTTTAAGGGCTAAAATAAGTATAATATATAAATCTTAAGTATTAATAATAAGCTATATAATATTATAGTTAAATATAAATTTAACCTTAATATATTATATAATATCTTAAAATTATTAGATAATAAAAAGATGATTAAATTATAGGTATATATAAGAAATAAGTATATATAATATAATATTAATAACTCTATTATTAGCTATATTTATATATAGAGGATATTACTATAGCTAGTTATATAAATAATAATAATAAAATATAGCTTTAAAACTATTAATATATTTATTAAGTACTATTATTTAAGTTATTATAATATTTAAAAGCTTTACTCTATAATCTATATACTTAATAATATATTAAAGAATATAGAGTTTAATTATAATATATACTCTAGAGTAAAGATAAAGTAAAAGATATTATATAATATATCTTTATATTTATAATATATTAATAAGCTTATTTATATAGACTTATAATCTATAAAGCTAATAAGTCTAGATGGCCTTAATTACTATTTAATAATAATAAATAATAAATATTAAATCTTTAATATTTATTTTATTAAGATAAAGAATAAGATAAGTATTAAGATAATTAAGGTCTTTAAGATATTTAAGAATATTAAAGGCTTATATCTTATAAGAGTATATCTAAATAATAGCCTAAAGTTTAAAGAATTTATTAAATAAATAAAGAATTATATAATATTTAAAGTTATATCTTTTAGATCCCTAAAGCTAAATAGTATACTAAAGTAATAAATTAGTTATTTTAATTAAATAATATAAATAATAATTATTAATATAAAATTTCTTAAAGAACTATAGCTATATACTATAAAGTCTATAGTATATATTATTAAATACTTAATTTATAAAGGTTATAATAAATCCTTATTATAAATATATAAAGAGAAACTTAATATAATAAACTCTACTACCTTAATAGCTTATATTTAATATTAAAGATACCTAATATATAAATATATCTTAAAGAAGAATTATATATAAATAAAGAAAATAGGCCTATAAGCTAAATATAGTTATCTTATTAATTATAATAAAGATAATAAGTATATTTATAAAATCTAGATTCTATTATTTAATAAGATTAAAAGATTAAGAAATATTAACTTTATAAAGTATAATAACCCTAATTAATTTAATAACTTAATAATAATAGTTTTTAAAGGTCTATCCCCTAATAATTCCCTTAATATAGGCTATATAATATAGATTAATATCTTTATCTATATAACTAAACTTACTATTAAACTTATTAACTTTATTAAAGAGGCCTAATTTATAACTAATAAAGTATTAATATTATTACTATTATTAAATATTTAAATATATCTTAAGATATTACCTCTAGAAACTATTAATAATATAGCTTATTAAAGTTAATAGTTATTATTTATTATATTAATTTAAATAGTAAATATAGTGCTATTAGC
>NW_019209033.1:0-3405 GCF_001890105.1 Penicilliopsis zonata CBS 506.65
TATAAATATATCTAGTATTAATAAAGATATATTATAAAGCTAAGCTAATAAATTAATAAAGAAATATTAATAATAAATATATATTAAAGACTAATCTAAATAAATAGTTAAATAGCTAGGAATCTATATACCATAACTATAAAGATATAAGAATTAGAGTTATTATAAATAAGGTGTAGCTAATACTATAATTTTTAAGCTATATTAATTAACTCTATAAAGGCTATATATTAAATATAGAGTTAAAGCTTTAATATAAAGACCTATAAGTAATAACTATTAATAAACTATTAGTAGATTTTTAATAATATTTTATAATATAATTAAGTAAGTATACTAACTTTATAGACGCAGTATTTATAATATATAAAGGATATAATAAAAATAGATAGAAGAAGACTAAAAAGAAGGCTAATAAGAATTAAATTTAAGGCCCTTATAAACTAAAGAAAAGGGATAAATATATATATAGTAAATAACATCTATTTAATATATATCTATATATTAATAAGTATATCTAGAAGCTAGGATAAAAACTAGATAATACTATTATAAAGAGATTTAAATAGATAGAGAAGAGAATTCTTATATTAAAAAGTATTATAAATAAGGCCTATAAAAAGGTAAATAAGCTTTATATAAAAAAAGAAGAGATATATAATACTAATATTATTTATTAAATATATAATATTTATAGTATATATATTAAACCTAATAAGGATAAGCATATAACTAAAAGCTCTATAATAAGCTAAGTTATTAATATAAATAATATATATACCTAATAAAAAGTAAGTAAACTATTTAATATAAATAGTATTATAAAATATATATTAAATAATAGCTATATCCTAGATTTAGGCATAAGTATATATATCTATAATAATTAATCTAGATTTATTATATATATATTAGTTAATAGTATATTATAGACCGGCGTAAAGTATAGCCTATATAAGAGAGTAAATATAATTATAATATATCCTAAAATAGTTAATAGATATTAGACCTCTCTAGATCTTAAAGATATAATTTATACCCTAGGATTCTATATAAATCTTATATTATATAAGTAATTAAAAGAGAAAGGATTATATGAGAATAACCTAAATATATAACTTATAAATAAACTAATTAATATTTATATTATTTAGGATAGGTATAATTAATTTATACTTAAATATAATAAATTATAAATTATATTTATAATAGATATAATACCCTAAGCTATAATAATAGCTATAACTAATAATATAAAGGTTATAAGTAAAGATTTATAAAGAGTATAAAAACCCTTAATAATAAAGAGAACTATAAAGAAATAATATAGATAATATAGCTATATTAAATATAATACCCTAAAGTACCTTATAGGTGCTATTAATAATATTAAGATTATAAATAATATTAAGAAGCTAAAGAATAAATATTATATTTATAGACTTATCTCTATCTTATAGAAAATATTAAGATAACTAATAATATATATAAATAAATTATTTAAATATATATATTTTAATCTTATTTAAATAATTATAAGCTATAATAATCTAAATTAGGTTATATACTTTATTAATAATATAATAGGATTCTATTAGGTTAAGTATATTAAATATAAGAGTAATATTTATAAAATAATAATAGATCTTTAAGATTAGGTTAAACATTAGTTTAATATTAAGATAAAGGTATATTATATAGATAATAAAAAGGCCTTAACTAAAGATATTAATTATCTTATTATTAGTATAATATTAGAATAGATAGTTTTAGAAATAATAGAATAGAACAGCTATACTAAACACACTAGAGGGGTAATATTAAAGATATTAAGAAGCCTATATATTAAAGATAATATACTATAAGATTTATAGCTAGAAATAATTAATTATAAGATATAAATACTTAATAATATATCTATATAGGATTAAGGGTAAAAAATCTTAAAATAATAGTTAAATAAGCTTATTAGTAGTATAATTATTATAATTAAAAGAAATATAGCTAATACTTATTTATATAGCTCTTATATATATATATAATAATAAGATATATTATAAAAAAAAAGATAAAATTATAAGCACTAGTTAAATACTTTATTAAATAATTAGTATTAAATATTATTTATATATAGAACTTAAAGAAATAGACTATATTTAGATACTATAACTTTATAGTTAATAAGATAATTAAGTATAATTTAAATAATCTATTTATTAAGGTTACTTTATAGATAATATTATCTAAACTACTTATAGATTTATTAATATTATTAATAAATAAGCTAATTAAAGCTAATAATCTTATAAGCACTAATAATAAAGATATATATTAAAGATTAGACACCTAAAAGTAGGATACTATTATATAAATAATTAAATAAAATATACTTAATATAGAACTCTTTAAGAAAGGCTATTATAGACCCTTTAAGAATAATAATAATAAGTAAATAAATTATTAGGAATTAATAGCTATCTTATAAATAATAATATTAAAGTAAATATTAATATTATAGATTATATATATAATAGTAGTAATATTAAGTTTACTATAATAGTTATAAATAGTAATAAAATAATTAAATAAATAGTTAAATAAGTAACTATAGGATGTTTTAATAATAATATAAATATTAAGGATCTTATCTATAGATAAAGATTAAGAACTAAATAATATAGAGTACTATAAAATAGGATTAAGCCTAAATATTAGAAATATAATTTAAGGATAATAAACTTATAAAGCTCTAAGATAATATAAAGATAGTAATATATATACTATATAGAGACTAAATAATATATATAGTATATTTAGTATATTAATTATAATAAAGCCTAAGGACCTAAAGACTTTAAGTATAAATAAATAATTATATTAAAGCTAGATGCCACCACCCCTAAATAACTAGAAGAAAATACTTAAGTATTAATATAAGGACTAGTTTATTAAGGCTATAATAGCTAAATATAATAGCCTATCTAAATATAAAATATTCTAAACTATTAAATAACTAAATAATACTATAATTATTTTACTTTGATAAGTGTTTACCTATAAATTTAATTTAGATAATTACTTAATAAAATTTAAAGTATAATTATATATATAGGGAGACTTAAGCCCTTCTTAATATAAGAAATATAAGCTATAATACTTATAGTATAAATATTCTAAATATTAATATTATTAATTACTATATTTAACCTAAAAAAATATATTAATATAATGTTGGCCTAGCAGGCCTAGAAAAGGGAGGAGATGGCTAATGATTACTATTGCTGCTATAGCTTAGATATAAAGTAGATAATTATATAGTATAGTTATACTAAATAAGATAATGCTAAGCCTAATTAAGTATATATCTTTAATATACCCTTTATTATTAAGCATCTATCTAGACTA
>NW_019209034.1:0-3401 GCF_001890105.1 Penicilliopsis zonata CBS 506.65
GGGGGCTAGATTAAGGGCTAGATTAAGGGCTAGATTAAGGGCTAGATTAAGGGCTAGATTAAGGGCTAGATTAAGGGCTAGACTAAGGGGTAGTAGAGGGGAGGGCTCGCGGGTTAGTAAAGAGATTATTTAAAGATTACTAATTAATAGCTAAAATATAGTATAAGGATTAGATTATTATAATAGTAAAAATAGTGAGCTCTATAGCTAGGGTTAGGATTAGGTTAATTACTATAGTTACTTTAGAGGTACTATAGATATAGTTGCTACCTTTCTCTTCTATGCTGCCTAAAAGGAGAGCTAAAGTAGAGATTATTAGCTATTTTTTTTTAAAAAAAGCTTTATATAATATATAGGAGGTCTCCTTTATAAAATATATAAGCTATTAATAGATTTATTATTAAGTATATTAGCATTAGGCTGCAATAATAGTGGTAGGGATCTAAAAGACCCTTAAGAACCTAATATTATAGAATAATATTAATAAAATATATATATTTTAAAGTATAATAAATAAGATGTTATATATCTTTAATTTCTTATTATAGTTAAGGTTAAGCCTGCTGAGGGTAGGGCCTTTAACTAGACTATATAACTATTATTATATAAATAGAAGAAGTAATAAGGAAGTAGACTATTAATAATAATAGAAAAAAGTATTAAAATTATAAAAGTGAGAATTAAGAATAAGGAGTAAGAAAATAGTAGAAAGTTTAGTTATTAAAAATTTAGCTTCTTATATAAAGAGATAATATAACTTATTATATTTATAGAGTTATATATATTTTATATAATAATAGTAAGTAAAGATAATTTTAAGTATTAATCTTAAAAGAACTAATTAGATAAGAGCAATTTAAAGGAATAAGATAAAATTAAGGAATATTTAAAACTATATTAAAAGGAAAGCCTATATTATATTAGAGTAATACTTATAATAGGTGCTTAGTAAAAGGCTTTTACTTACTATACTAGGCATATAAATATATTATTTTAGGTTTAATTAAAAAAAATTATAGCTCTTTCTTATTACTATTAAAGTTACTACTAAGGATACTGCTATCATTATTATTTATTTTCTAGATTATATTATTAATACTATAAATAAGAGTATTAATAATAGTATTATTAGATTAATTATTATTCTCTTCTAGGGCTTCACTATCTATAAGCTAATAAAGTATACTATTATATATAACCCAGTTCTAAAGGTTAATACTATAAGTAGTTAAGTTAAGGCTAAATAACTACTCATTAAGCTCTATTAATAGACTAAAAATAGCCTTAGCCTAATTCCTTATAACTATCCTAATATAAAAAGAGTCTTTAAGCCAGTACTTATATATAAGTATTATATACTCTTAGCCAAGACAACATATATAACTAACTACTTATTTAATAATTAATTTAGATATTATTATACTAAAAAGATGAATATTTTAGTATAGCTTCTATAGATTAAGCCTAGTAGCATTAATATTAAAAGAGTAAATAAGAATATAACATCTATCCTAATTATTATTAAACTATTTTACTAAGTTGTCTTATTAAGGTGCTAATAATTTAGTATAATAGGAAGTAGTATTAATTCTAGTCTTATAAAAGATAGCCTTTATATAAACTTACTCTCTAAAAAATATAATTTATATAATTAACTTCTTATTATATAAGAGTACCTAATTATAGATAATAGGGAGCATTGCTTACATTTTTGGCAAGCCGCATAGAAGAAACTCTAAATAAGCACTTTAGTAGTAGAATAATATTAACTATTAGACTTAATAGTAAAAGACTTTTACTTTTATATCTTTAATAAGTATATATTTTATAATATACTTCTTCTACTTATTAATTAATTTCTTTAGGTGCGCGCAAAGAAACTTAAGTATATAAGAGATATTTTCTGCTTTAATAGTGGCATTAATAAATTAGAATCTTATCTAATCTATAAGTAGAGTAAGCTTTTAAAACTTTTTTATATTTTAAATATATTTATTTAGATCTTTAGTAGACTATATAAATAAGCCCTACTAATATAGCTTACTAAACTTATTATATATAGCTTATTTAAACTTATTAAAATTAACTAATATAACTTTATAATATGAGGCTAGGATATTGCTCCTAATTATTTAGTCTAAGTTAAAGAAGATACACAAGGAGAGTATCTATTAAATTATTAAATATACTAGAATTTTTTAGAGCCAGGACCTAATAAGGTTAGAGGTTATATCTAAGTAGAGAATAAATTTTTTAATAGCCTTTATAATATATTATAAGTAAGAGCCTAGATGGCCCTTATTAAGGTTAAAGATATTACTATTTAAGTTAACTCCTAAAGTGCCCCAGTCTATGGCTGCCTAAATTAATAGAGAGGAGAATAAGAAAAATAAGTAACCTTATATATCTATAATTAAGTTAAAAAAGGGTGTTGCTATTAGTAATAGATAAAATACCCTATTAAACTAGGTTATAGTATAATAAATATTAGAGGTTAAGTTTCTTAATATATATACCTTATCTAGGATAACTATACTAAATTTGCTATTAAGAAGAAATAGCTAATTACTTAGTAATAAAATATTCTTTTTATTATATACTTTATTTTTGGCATCTACTTATTTTCTAAATATAATAGGGCTATATTATATATTTAAGGTTAGATATAAGGTAATAATTATAATATAACCTCTAATTAGCATCCTATTAAAGAAGTTAGAATTAGTATTTAGCTTCTTATTAATAACTTAGGCTCCTACTAATAACTTCTTATAATAGTTACTATAATAGATAAATATATATAAGTATTTTAAGATAAACTTTATCTTGCTGACCTATTATATAATAAGGTTTAAAGGTACTATAATTAATATTAGTAGCCCTTATAGTACTTCTATTTTATTCTTCTTAGCCTCTTTAACTCTTATATTATACTATTTAAATCTCTATAGACTTATTAGCCTAGATATAGATAAAAGATATATATAACCTAAAAAAGGGTATTAATATATATTTTAAGTTAACCTATAGATAGATAGGAAATAAGTACTAATACCCTTTCTTAAGTTGACCTATAGGTAGATAGGAAATAAGTACTAATACCCTTTCTTAAGTTAACCTATAGATAGATAGGAAATAGATTAGGTACCCATTTCTAGATATCTCTAGGGGTATAATTAATTAAACTTATATAAAGTAGGAAACTAATTATCTCTTATATTTTTCCTAGCCTAATAGAGTTATTTAGGATTACTCCCCTTAAAAAGCTCTTCTTCTTAATTTTAGTAATATAGTTAATAGTAATGAGCTACTAGAACTTAAATATTATAGATCTAATTATACTTTTTAGGTGTAGGTGCTGGGGGTTATTAATATTAAGGGCCTTATACGCCTTAGTATAA
>NW_019209035.1:0-3396 GCF_001890105.1 Penicilliopsis zonata CBS 506.65
ATATTATAAATAAAAAAGTAATAATTATTAATTTATTTAGTTATTATGTTGAAACTATTCTTCTTAAGAATATCTATAGTATTAGATAAGTTAATATAAATAGAAATAGGGCCTTCCTTTTTAATCTCTATGGTAATAGTTAATTTCTTCAGCCATATGGCCTCTTTAATTGCCTATAATAGGGTATAGAATTTAGTAATAGTACTTAATATAGTAATAAATATTTATTTATATAAAGCCTATAAGATTAGGGCCCCTATAAATATTATAATATATACCTCTATTAACTTGCTATTATTATTATCTACATAACTAGTATTAATATATATAGCCAGGCCTTTATGTGGTCTATATTCTAGGGTAATACTATTATTCTTATAATACTTTAGGTATTATAGGAGGTGTTTAATAGCTATAGTATTAGTCTTTATTAAAGATATAGATTAGTATTATAGATGAGTAACTATATATATAATATCTATATAGGTCTTTATAGTTAGCTAATTGCCTTTATCTATAACTTTCTAATATTAGGAGAGATCTATAGGGGGGGATGAGTCCTTAAAGAGCTTTAAATACTATAGATTTATTAGTATATTAGCTAGTATATAGTTTAATATACCTAATTTTAATAGCCACTATTTAATATAGGGTGCTTAGGAAATGTAAACTATCTTATTAATATAATTATATACTAGGTGATATCCTAGAAATTTTAATAATTTACTAATAACTTTAAGAGGAAAGACCTTATTTAACTAATCCTTAATATTATTAACTTCCTCTTTAGAGAATATTATAATTATTATATTATCTATATATATTAGGACCATCACTAGGGTGTCTTATTTATAGATATAAATATAGGGGTTACTAATAATAGGCATAAACTTAAGCTCTTTAAATTTTTAATTAATTATCTAGTTCTATAATATTATTAATTGCTATAGGCTATATAACACCTGCTATAGAAGGCATATTTTATTATTTTAGTTAAATTCTATTAAGAATTATATAAAGATCTATTTATTAGCTAATTTAGTGTTTAAATATATTATAATAAAGTTAACCTATTTTATAAATATATTAAGTATTATAATTACTAATAGTATAATCTTAGTTGTAGTTTCTAATATAATAGGGGCGTAGGTTTTATTAAAATTATGGCCCTATTATTAGTGATTACTATAAATAACCTAGTAGGCTCTATATTTAATAATAAAGTTATTAATATCTATTTTAAATATAAAGACCTATTTATTAGGGATTAAGAATATGTCTATAGACTTATTAATTATTATTTAGGTGCCTTTAGCCTTAAGCTTTATAACCTAATCTTTAGCAGCCTTTATCTAGAGGTCCTTTTAGAGGGATACTATAGCCTCTTTCTATAACTTAGGGAGTATAATATTATTTACTTTAAGTCTTAGAATTAGTATTATTATAAAGCATCCCTCTAGGGGTTTCTTAGGAGATATTATAGATATAGACTTTATACCCTCTATAGACTTATAGGCTTATTTAATATAAGTGTTATATTAATTAGGCGGCACGCCTTTATTAATTCTAGATAATATATAGAATATAATAGATATGTTTAATTTCTTAGATTAAGTATAGTTAATTATTTAAATAGTATCTTATTAAATAGGATTAGGGAATAAAGGTGAATAGTAATTAAGAGGCCTTAAAGTTATAGTATATTAATTAATTAGTAATAATTTTAATTAAGTACTTGCTCTAGCTTTCTTTAACAGCTTTAAAAATAAAGAAGAGATATTTTTAAGGTTATAATCTTTAAATTCTTTATCCTATAGGTCCTGCCTAATTATTTTTAGATATTCCTTATTATTGCGCTAATATTAAATTTATTAAGCTTAAAGCTATAGATTATTCATCTTTTTCTTAAAGTCTTTAACTATTATATTTATCTATTTTATTATTATAGGTCTTCAGGGGGCTAATGGCACTATATTTACTATTTAAATTAGTATAATAAATAATAACTATTAACTCTAATAAGCTATATTATTAATAGTTTCTAGGGGTAATGTCTTAGGGCACATTTAAGCACTTAATAATAGTAATAATATCTATACTCTACTAGTTATAAATTAGGCCTCTTTAATAGAGTTGACAGGTTTAATGGCAGGTTTAGTTATATAGATAGGGGAATTAATATATATTATATGGCCTATATTAGGGGGATTATTAAAGGATAGACCTTTAGGAACTATTATTATTAAATTATTAAATTAATTAGGGCTGTTATGCCTTATAAAGTTAACATCTCTTAATCTTTTAACCTTATTAGATAATAAAATCTAGATTTTATAAATATGCCTATTATCTCTATTATAGCTAATAAGATAACTATATTTAGCTTATAGGCTTATTTTCTTTGCCTATATATAATCCTCCTTTAGAATATACTTATATGCTAGGTATCCTTAATATTAAATATAAGCTATTAAGGTGGTAGAGTTCATTATGCTAAGTTTCTCTTTATATATCTATAATAAGGATTTATTATAATCTTTATAAACTAGGTGTTTAATAATATATATTATAGACTCTATAGTATATAGCTATAATTCTTTAGGTAATTTTATATTAATAATTATTACTTATATTATTTAATTAAGATAATTAGCCTATTACTCTAGTATGCTGTTTAGCTTAGGGAATCTAGAAGATATAACTTTAAATATTATATAATCCTTTATTTATTTAATAAATTCTTTAAACTCTAGGCTACTATTTAGATATACTCTTATAAGATATAAGCCTTTAATATTCTTAAACATCTTAAAGACCTTAATTGCCTTAGTGCTTACCTTATTCTTTATCTTAGTAAGATAAATATTAGGGATTTAATACTTATTATTTATTATTATTAAATAATAATTAAGGCCACCTAGGCCTATTAACTTTATAGGTTATAGGTCTATATAGATAAGCTCACCGACATATTATAAATATAGAGGTATATTATATAATACCTTCTACTTTACCTTTACTCTAGAGTATGTGTTATAATTAAACTCTATGTTCTTTAATATATTACTAAGTATATAGACTATAGAGTAAAGCTTTTAAATATTATAATAATCTAGATAATAGTGCTTAATAAATATATTAATAGCTTTAAAGCTATATCCTATTACTATTATCTATATAACTAGCTATAGTAATATCCCTTATATATAAATATAGCTAATAATAGAGTCATTAGCATTATATTATATATACCTATTTTTTATATCTACTTATAATCTAATTACTTTCTTATTACCTAATGATTTAAAGATGTTATATAATATATTAGGGTTAAATTTATATTTAATTATAATATTATATAGCTTATTATTAATATCTAGGATCTATATATTATAC
>NW_019209036.1:0-3354 GCF_001890105.1 Penicilliopsis zonata CBS 506.65
TTTAATTATTATATTTATTTATTTTATTATTATAAGTCTTTAGAGGGCTAATAATATTATATTTACTATTTAAATTAATATAATAAATAATAAATATTAACTTTAATAAGCTATATTATTAATAGTTTTTAGAAGTAATATCTTAAGGTATATTTAAATATTTAATAATAATAATAATATTTATATTCTACTAGTTATAAATTAGGCCTTTTTAATAGAGTTAATAAGTTTAATAATAAGTTTAATTATATAAATAAAGGAATTAATCTATATTATATAGTTTATATTAAAAGGATTATTAAGAGATAAACCTTTAGAAGTTATTATTATTAAATTATTAAATTAATTAAGACTATTATATTTTATAAAGCTAATATCTCTTAATCTTTTAACCTTATTAAATAATAGAATCTAGATTTTATAAATATATTTATTATCTTTATTATAATTAATAAAATAATTATATTTAATTTATAAATCTATTTTCTTTATTTATATATAATTTTTTTTTAGAATATACTTATATATTAAATATCCTTAATATTAAATATAAGTTATTAAGGTAGTAGAGTTTATTATATTAAGTTTCTTTTTATATATTTATAATAAGGATTTATTATAATCTTTCTAAATTAAATATTTAATAATATATATTATAGACTTTATAATATATAGCTATAATTCTTTAAGTAATTTTATATTAATAATTATTATTTATACTATTTAATTAAGATAATTAATTTATTACTTTAGTATACTATTAAGCTCTAAGGATCTAGAAGGTATAACTTTAAATATTATATAATTTTTTATTTATTTAATAAATTCTTTAAACTTTAGATTACTATTTAAATATACTCTTATAAAATATAAGCCTTTAATATTTTTAAATATCTTAAAGATATTAATTATCTTAATACTTATTTTATTCTTTATCTTAATAAGATAAATATTAGAGATTTAATACTTATTATTTATTATTATTAAATAGTAATTAAGGCTATTTAGGTCTATTAACTTTATAAATTATAAATTTATATAAATAAGCTTATTAATATATTATAAATATAAAGATATATTATATAATATCTTTTACTTTATTTTTACTTTAGAGTATATATTATAATTAAACTCTATATTTTTTAATATATTATTAAATATATAGATTATAGAGTAAAGCTTTTAAATATTATAATAATTTAAATAATAATACTTAATAAATATATTAATAACTTTAAAGCTATATCTTATTATTATTATTTATATAACTAATTATAATAATATCCTCTATATATAAATATAGCTAATAATAGAGTTATTAATATTATATTATATATATTTATTTTTTATATTTATTTATAATCTAATCACCTTCTTATTACTTAATAATTTAAAGATATTATATAATATATTAAGATTAAATTTATATTTAACTATAATATTATATAGCTTATTATTAATATTTAAAATTTATATATTATATTTATTTTAGCCCTTAAAGGTTATTATTAAGCTATTTATTATCTTATATATAAGACTTATACTATTAATATATTTATAATAATTAAAGATAGTATTTTATTTAAAGTATATTATATAAAATAACCTTAAGTTAACTATTTATTAATATATAGTAAATATATCTATAATATTATAGTTAATTAAAGAGATTTATTTACTTAATAATACTTTAATTATATAAATAAGACTATTAATAATAAATTTATTATTATTATTATTATCTTTAAGACTCTTCTTATTAATATTATTAATAAGTTTCTAGATTATTTTAATATATTTAATATTATTATTTTTCTTTAATACTAATAGCTTATAATATTATACTATTATTTTTAAGAACTATCTTATAGGCTATATATTAATAATTAAATAATAATTGTTTATAATATTATAATTTTTATTATTATAAAATATATACTTATTATTTATACCTTATATCTAGTTATTAAACTATTTAATAATTTAATTATATAGTTTTATATTTTTTAATAACTTATTTTTATAAATTATATTATTATTATTATTACTTAATTTTAAGTGCTTAATAGCTCTTATAATAAGTATTTAATTATTCTTTAATTTATTAACCTTATCTTTAACTTTATTAACCTAAATAGGGAGTTTATTCTTTACTTTATCTATAAGGATAATAATTATAATATAGAGTCTTATATAGGTTTTAATATAAAGATTAATAGTATTATAACTCTTAATAAGATTCTAAATAAGTTCTTTAATTATTAAATAATTTAAATAATATATCTTAATTAGTTTCTTAAAGTTATAAGAGGCTTAATAAATACCTATTTCTTAAATACTTATTATTAGAGGTGTGTGCCTAATTAGGCTTAGCATCGCCTTATTTGGCGCGGCTACACTATATAATCATCTACTTTATATTTAAGCTATAATAGTAATAGTAACTATTAGTTATCTCTTCCCTTTTTTAGGCCTGCTAGGCCAATATAGTAGTATATTATTTAAAAAGATAGAGTATATTATATTTAATAAATTCTTATTTATTTAAGATCTTATCTAAGTAATATTAATATCTATAAAATAATAGGTGATATAAGTAATATAAATAATATAAATAGTTCCTCTAGGGCTAAACATATTTAAAAAGACTAATAATAATTAAATTTAAAAAATCTATACTTACTTGATTAATAAATTAAATATTAATAGGCCTATATAATAGAGATAAAACTAATTAAAGGTTTACTTAATAAGTAGTAGCTATATTAATAATTAAAGGTGTTAATTAGGTAACTAAAATTATAGATAGTTAGCTTATTCTAGATATTATTAAGAAGTTATAAAGTAAAAAGAATATTAAATATTAAGAGGACTATATCTAGTAGGTTTTTAAAGTTAATAACCTAAAGAATATTATTTATAAAGATATATCTAGACTAGTAGAGAATTTTTATAAATTTAATAAATAAGATTATATATTATAATATATAAAGCTCTAGCTAGTATTATTAATTAATAAGAATATTTAAAATAAGATAAAAATATCTATATTATTATAGGTATATATAGATAATTTTTATTATGCTATCTTAATAAGTATTAAAAGAATAGGTATTTATTAGGCCTCTTATAACTTTAGGAAACTAATTAGGATATATTATTTAAATTATTTAATAATTAAAGAATTTATTTAAGATCTTATTAAAAGCTATAATATTACTAATCTTTATATTAAAACCTATATAGGACCCTATACTATAACTATTATCCTTATAGATAAAGTAAAGAATAAACTCCCTATTTAAGTTAATAAAATTAAAGATATTATTAATAAATATTTAGATATAGATAATA
>NW_019209037.1:0-3322 GCF_001890105.1 Penicilliopsis zonata CBS 506.65
ATAAGGATATTATTAAGATATATTACTATAAAGTAGCTAATATACTTCCTTAAGATATAATTTATTATTATCTAGAATATTACTAATATATTATAGAGATTAAATAGTATAATTAAGAATTTAAATTTACTAAATACTATATTAAATACTATTTTTTTAATTAAGTTATCTCCTATCTATACCTGCTAATATCCTAATAGGAGATTAATCTTTAATATTACTTAGCTCTTACTTATTATATCTAGTAATTTTTAGATTTAGGGTAATAGGTAGCTATTCTTAACTATTAAATTATTTAGTACTTAATAGTTAATATATATTTACTACTCTTTTATTATTTTTTAGATAAATACTACTAAAAAGCCTTAAGGACTAGTAGAGGGTTAGATAAGCCCCTTCTACTTTAGGTCCTCTAATTATTAAATCAGCTCCTTAAGCTTTTCTTATAAGAGAGAGAAAGGGCTAATATTAATAGATATAGTATTACTTATATTAATATTATATATAATATCTTATTTAGGTGAGAGGGCTGCTATAAGTTCTTAGTAAAAGATATTATACTTCTAGAGGACTACCTTTATTCTAAGATTTATATATAGCTTGCGCCTATCTAGGAGCTTAGTAGTTTATTAAAGAAAATAAAGAATACCTTTTAATTTTACCTTATATAGTATATATAGTATATATTATATTAAGATTATATTAATATAGGGTATAATTATAACTTATTATTTAATATTCTTTAAGAGTATAGAGAACTATTTGCCTTAGTGGTCCTAAAGAATCATCCTTAATTCTAACTATTTAATAATAGGGTTAGTAGCTTTTAGCTATATCTATCCTAAAATAATATTATATTTAAGGTTATTAATAATCTAGATAAGGGTTATTCTTATCTATCTACTAAGGTGTAGTAAGAGATGTATTTAATATATAGCTAAGATATAATTACTATTTAGTAGTATTATATCTAGCTAAGTGCCCTTATTAATTTATTAAGGTAGGGTATAAGTAAGTTTTTAAAGTACCCTACCACTTATAAAGTTATTAAAGGCTCTATTATTAATTATATATTTAACCTTTAATTTTCTTTATTCTCTAGTACTAATCTCTCCTCTAAAGATTAGCAGCCCTCCACCTAGTATATTTATTTATATTAGTATTATTTAAGTTATTAGTTTATACTTTCTTTTTTATATTTTTTACTTTTTATCTCCTTATAGAGGTAGTAATCCCTAGGGGTCTAAAATATTAGAGAGGTTAATATTAGGGATTATAAAAGCCTTAAATATTTATACCACTAGTGCTTCTAGTTCTAGTAGTCAACTTTATTTCCCTCTCTTAAGGCCTTTATTAAGGGGGTTATTATTAGGATTTCACTTAGTTAATAATCCTTTATATAATATTTAGGTTTTCTATATATAAAATAGAGTCCTCTTATACTAATAATTAATTATTAGGGGTATAGTATATATCTATTTATAGGGGTAGGCCTCCTAAGTAGGGTATATAGTTACCTTAAGATATTAATATCTATAGCATCTAGTGCTCCTATTGGCCTATAGATATATTATATAGTAATAATCTTTTTCTTATAGAGGGTAAATTTTGTGATAATCTTAATTAAGGTGATTAGTTTATTAAATTTGCGCGTCTATTACCCTTAGAGTTGTTTTTAGCTGCCTATAATAAATTATTAAATAAGTATATTCTTTATTAGTAGGGGGTTAATCTAGTTTACAACTTCTACTAGTTTATAGGTATATGCCTAAATAGGTTACTTTCCTTAAGTAAGACTCTTATATACCTTCTAATAGTGTTTCTTATTAAGGTGTTTAATATAGTTATTAGTAATCTACTTCTTAAATTTTGCTATAGTTTTAATAGAGGTATAGAGCTTATTATTAATAAAGCTCTATAAATACCTTTATTATTTATATACCTTATTATTAAGTTTCTATTTTACTATTAGGACCTTCTCTTTATTAATAGTAAACTTCTTATATAAGACTTCTTTATCTTAAAAGTATTTATCTACTTACTATAGTCATTTTTGGGCGCCCTTATCTTAGTATTTACTTATATATTTAGGGATCTAATTAAGTTCTAAGATCTTTTAGTAGGGGTGTCTATCTTAATTATTAGGATTATTAGTTAATTTTTAATAGCTAGTTTCTTTAGTAGCTGCTTAGGTGTTATTCTAGGGACTTAACTACTTAATAATTACTTAGTAGAGGTTATCCTAGAGTTAAGTCACCTATATATAGGTGGTCTTAAGTTTTTAGACTAAATAGTTTACTTAGCCTCTTTCACCTTAGAGTACTTACTTTAGGTATCTAAGAAAGAGGTAAATATCTATCTTATTTATTCTAATAGTTATAATTATTAAGAGGATTTTAAACACCTTAGGTAATAAGTGGTTCTATATATTATTAATAGAGTTTATTATTAACTTATAATAAAAGATTAAGTCTTTTATTCACTTAGTTTCTTTAGTAAAGATACTTAATAATTCTTTTTTCTTTACTTAAGAGGTCTTTTATCCCTTTTATCCTACTTTTAAATCCTATTAATTCTTAGATATTATCTATGGAGTGGCAGTCTATCAGGGTCAATATAGGGGCTAACCCCTAATATAATATACTATTAGATATAATATTTAAAAGCTAATAGTCTCTAAGAAATCTCTATTTTATCCTTACTATAGGTTAGAGGGAAGGTATCTATATATCTCCCCTTAGCTTATTAAAAGCTAAGTAATCTAGTGGCAATAGAACTCTATAGAATTAATTAATCTCTAGTATAGAGTAAAAACTCTATATAACCACTCCATTAGGGTTAGGAGATCTTATATTATTAGTGAGTGGGCACCTTAGTGTTCCACCGAGGTGATCCCGCTCATGGCTATATAGGAGTTCACAATATTGCTCACTCGCGATATCACAATACTATTAAATAGTAGTACTTAAAAGAATTTTATTTTTTATTACTTTTTATTTATTAATAACTTAAGTCTTATATATAAATATCTAGGACTTATTAAGTTTATTAATAATTAGATTATCTTTTACTTTAACTTATTTTTCTTAATAATCTTTATTTAAGATATTTAAAGATAAGTAGAGTAATATAATATTCTTTATAATATTATTAATATATAAAGATATAATCTTATACTAGAGTAAATATAATTAATATATATTAACTTATATATTAATTTTATTATCTTAACCTAATATTACTTTAAGTAGCTTATTAAGTAAATTAAGGTTAATTTTATAAACTATTTTATTAAGCTCTTTTATAATAAAATTATTTACTT
>NW_019209038.1:0-3312 GCF_001890105.1 Penicilliopsis zonata CBS 506.65
AACTATAAATCCTAAAACACCAATAGACATCATAGCATATACCATACCTAAATATCCAAATACATTTTTACCAGATCCAGCTGCGATAACTGTACTAATAATACCGAAACCTGGTATAATTAAAATATAAACTTCTGGATGACCGAAGAATCAGAAAAGATGTTGGAATAAAATAGGATCTCCTCCACCTGCTACTTCAAAGAATGATGTATTAAAGTTTCTATCAGTTAAAACCATAGTTATACCTCCAGCTAATACAGGTAAAGATAATAATAATAATACTGCTGTTATTATTACAGCTCAACCAAATAAAGCTAATTTATGTAAACGTATACCAGGACTTCTCATATTTAAAATAGTTGTAATAAAATTCATTGCACCTAATAAACTACTAATACCACTCAAGTGTAATCCAAATATTGCTAAATCAACACTAGGTCCACTGTGAGATTGGATACCTGATAAAGGAGGATATAAAGTTCAACCTGTACCCGCACCATTTTCTATTATTGCAGAAAATACAAATAATAATAAACTAGGTACTAATAATCAAAAACTTATATTATTTAATCTAGGGAATCTTAAAATTTTATATTTTTATTTTTACTATTGTTTAAAAATTTAGTAATAAAGTAATTTATACTTTATTTCATTTTAATGATTCACTTTAAATATCTATATATATAGTAATAAATCAAAAAAAATTTTAGTAATTTCTTACTAAAACGGACTATGTCTTCATCCATTATGTATTATAATGGAGCTTCGCGTGTAGTCTCTGAGGATCCTACTAGGATATTATAAATAAGTTTATATCTGTTGGTTTCCTGCATATTATTCCCATGTATACATAAGTATTACGACTAATTCAGTTGAAAATACAACTTTATAAGTTTAGAACTTCAATTAGGTGTCTATGTATCTGTTAAATGGAAAATTAATTCCAAAATCGAGAAGTTCCATGCATATAGCGAAGTAATAATTAAAAAGTTTACACTTTTTAACGGCATTCCCTAATTTAGGGACTGTATTATAAATAATAATTATAAACTTAATCAAATAATTTATTCAAATGATCTCAATTAAAATTAATTCTTTTTTTGTTCATTCTATTTCTTATTAAATCTGTTATATTCAAACCTTCTTCTGTATAATGGTTGTTTTCAAATATCAATTGTACAATTTCCTTTCAATCTTTATAATCTAAATATTTACTTGAATATATAGGATAAACTTCTAAGTATTTAACTAAAATATCTAAAGATATTTTACTAGATGCTGTAATAATATAATACTCGTTACCTGTAGATTTTTGTTTTCTAGTTAACAAATTACAATTAAGAAATTTAGCTATATTTGTTAAAACTTTTAAATAACTATAACCAGTTACAGGATCTAGCATTATTTGCTCAATTCTTAATCTACAAGAAATTTTTCTTTTTTTTGCATTATTTTCAATCTTAGTATGTTGTACTGAAAAACTTCCTTTTGAATCAATAAATCCACTTAATCAACTATCATTAGCTAAAGAAGATTCTTTTAAAGGTAACTTTTTTATATTTGTTCTATGATTTTTATTTAATCAATCGATCAATTTAAATAAACTATGTATTTTAGGTGTTCTTAATTCACCATTTATTAAAGAAACTATTTTCTTTAATCCTACTACAAGTGAAACAACTAAAATACAAGCATTATCTTTAGGTTTATATATTATATAACCTGATCCTATTATTTCTAATAATTTTTTAGCTAATAATTCATTTTTTAAACTGAAATTTATACAAAATCTAGTCTTTTTCATATGGTTATTTTTAATTCAAATATTACCATTTCCTTCGAATAAACCAGCTAAATATGTTTTAAATTTATTATTAAATTTAACACTATAATATTTATTATTTATAATATAATCCCTAGGATATCCTTTTGTTTTGTTTGCCATATCAGGACCTCCTACTAATAATGGTAATAAGAAATTACCAAAACCTCCTATTAAAGCAGGCATAACCATAAAGAAAATCATCAAAATAGCGTGAGCTGTAATTATACTATTGTATAATTGATTATCCGCTATATATTGAACACCCGGTCCAGATAATTCTAATCTAATAAGTACAGAAAATGCTGTACCTAATAAACCTGAAAATAATGCAAACATTAAATATAAAGTACCAATGTCTTTAGCATTAGATGATAAAAATCATCTTTCTTGTCATTCTGTAGGTTGTTTTAAAGTTAAAAATGATGAACTTTCTTGAGTATTTAAGGAAGCAATATTATCTTTTTTAACTGATGTTGAAAAAGTTCTTCCAAATGTAATATTAAATTTTGTTAACTGATTATACAAAAAAACAGCTAAGTTTTTTCTTTCTTCGTTAAAACGAATTTGACTTTTATATGAATAATATGAAATTATCTTGAAAGTATTTAGGTATGATCTAAATTCTACTATATAATAGTTGTTTTAACATATAAACTATACTTCCTAACCTAAAATTATCCATAACAAGGTTATTCATGGGAGGGTACCTAGAATTGAACTAGGATATACTATGCCACATATAGCTGTTCTACCATTGAACTACACCCACCTAAATAAATAATAACATATATAAAGAATATTTATGTTATTATTACATATGATCTTTTAGCCGGGAGAGAAATTCGAATTCTCATTCTTAATTCATGAAATTATTGTTCTACCTGTTAAACTATCCTGGCTAATATATTATGTTGGGGCGACTCGAACACCCAATAGTAAATACCAAAAATTTATGACTTACCTATTAGTCGACAACATATTTAATTTAGATAGTTAAGAATTTAAGATAATATGTTTAGAATATTAGTATCTGAGTTTCACACTATATAAATATATATTTCTATATTTATATATGTTAGTTTAATATAGATAGATAGTAAAAATTATTATTTTAATAAATATATAGATAATAAGATTTGAACTTATATCTAATCACTCCAACCTAAGCGAAGCTCGTCTACCAATTCCGACATATCTATTGCTCAGAGTAAGATTCGAACTTACAGCCTAATCATCTTCAGTGATCCGCTCAACCGATTGAGCTTCCTAAGCTATGTAATGCAATGTATGTAATTAACCTTTAATACGAATCATTAACTTAATGTTAAATTAATATTAATATTTAATTAGGATTATAATTTTCTTTTTTATTAATATTGGAATATCGGGAACTCGAATCCCGACTATTGACTTGCAAAGTCAATGCTCTACCAGTTAAACTAATACCCCTTATTCTAAATTAATATTTTAAATATTAATTTTTTTTT
>NW_019209039.1:0-3299 GCF_001890105.1 Penicilliopsis zonata CBS 506.65
TAACTATTATTTATAAAAGTAAATAATATATATAATATTCTATTATTATTTAACTATAAGTATATAGCTATTTTAAATAAAAACTTATAATTAACTTATAATTATTTATTATAAAGAAATAAGTACTAATTAGTAGTATAACTAGAAGGGAAGAGTAGCTAATATAAAGAAAAAATTATAAAATAAAAGATATCTTAAGTAATATAATTATAAAAAAAAGTAGTTAATATAAAAAGATATTATAAATAAGAGATATTTTAAGTAATAGAATTATAAAGTAAGAATAATAAATATAAAGAGAAATTATAAAGTAAGAGATATCTCTAATATTAAGATTATAAAATAAAAATAGTAAAGATAAAGAAAAACTATTTAATAAATATTATTTAAAATAAATATCTTTATTATAAAGAAATCTTAAGTAAATAAAGTATTAGTCTTAAAGATTTAAAATAAAACTTTTTACCTAATTCTTTTTATCTCTTCTATTTATCTTAATATTTTTAGACTTAATTATAAATATATAGATAAGTATCCTTTTTAAAGACTAATTATATCTATAAGTAGTTTAATTAAGTATAGTAAGAAAGTACTTCTAGAATAATAATATATTAAATAATAAGAAAAAGACTAATTTAGAGGGATTTAATTATAAAAAAATAAAAATAATTAAAAATAATAAGATAATTAAAATAAAATCTATTATAATATCTTAACTAACTTTTTAAAAGCTATAGTTAAAGATAAAGATATAATAGAGTAAGCTTTATTAAAAATAAAATATAACTTATAATAACTTTTAAATCTCTTAAATAAGGATAATTAAAAAAATTAGTTATAATTTAAATATATTAAGGATTAATAATATAATCTATAGAATAACTACTTAAAAATTATTAAAAAAAAAGTAAGATATTAGCTTAATAAAAGTATAGACTTATATTACTATAAAATAAGGTAATAAAAGTATTAAGTACTTTAAATAAAGGCCTAATAAGTTTAATTAAGATAATACTAATTATTATATAAGCTTTATATTTAATATTAAGATATTTAATAATAAGTTAAAAAATAGTATATTCTATAATAAAAATTAGTTATTAAAATATAAAGATTTTATTATCTAAATACTAAAAGATCTACTTATTTAGGTATATACCCCTTTAATAATTAATAAATCTAATAGAAGTATAGTATTATTTAGAATAATAAAAGATAAATTACTTAATAAATATATAATAAAAGATTATTATAATTAATTTATATATTATAGAGTATAGTAGTAAAATAAAGAGAATAATAAGGTCTAGATTAAAAGAGATAAAGTTAAGTAGAATAAAGAATATTAATAAAAAAGATAATAATAATAAAAATAAAGTTAATAATAAAGCTAATAATAAGTTAGTTATTAATATTATAATAACTAACCTTAAGGATTATTTAGAGGAGATTAAGATTAAGTTAATAAAGATATAATAAAATAACTACTTTAAACTATTAAAATAACTTAAGTTAAGTAGGGGCTTAAATATTTTTAATTAAAATAATCTATTTTAGAAGTATATTTTAATTATTAAAATATTTTAGTACTATATAAGATAAATACTATATAATTAATATAATATAATAAACTTTTTTAAGCTTAATAATAAGGCTAATATATCTTAAGAGGTCCTAAAAAAGAATAAGGATAAAGTATTAGCCTAAAATATTAATATTTTTAATCTAAAATAATATACTATATAAATTAATCTAGAGGAATTAAAGGTAGTAATTAAAAAAAAGTACTTAATTAAGCTAATTATCTTTACTACTAAATTATTAGCTTAATTTTAGAAATCTTAATTATAATTTAATAATAAGGATTATTAAAGAGATAATTATATTAAGATATATAAGGCCCTTAATATTAATAATCCTTAATATCTATATTTAAAAAGTATAATTAAATCTATAATATTTAAGTTTTAATAGCTTATTATTATTAACTTTATTACTAAAATTAAGAAAAAGAGCTTTTTAAGGGGAGTAATCTTAAATAACTTTATTAAGTTAAAAAAAATATAAGAGATAATTAGTTTCTTACTTTATATAAGTTTAATTAATTATATCCCTAAAGATATCTAGAAATAAGTACTTAACTTATTTCTTATTTATCTATAGATTAACTTAAGAAAAGGTATTAGTACCTATTTCCTATCTACTTATAAGTTAGCTTAAAATATATATTAATACCCTTTCTTAGGTTATATATATTTTTTATCTATATAGGCTAATAAGTCTATAAAGATTTAAATAATATAATATAAGAGTTAAAGAGGCTAAAGAGAATAAGATAAAAGTATTATAAAGACTATTAATATTAATTATAATATCTTTAAACCTTATTATATAATAAATTAGTAAGATAAAGTTTATTTTAAAATACTTATATATATTTATTTATTATAGTAATTATTATAAGAAGTTATTAATAAGAGCCTAAGTTATTAATAAGAAGCTAAATATTAATTTTAACTTCTTTAATAAGATACTAATTAAAGATTATATTATAATTATTATCTTATATTTAATCTTAAATATATAATATAACTTTATTATATTTAGAAAATAAGTAGATGCTAAAAATAAAGTATATAATAAAAAAAATATTCTATTATTAAGTAATTAGCTATTTCTTTTTAGTAGTAAATTTAGTATAATTATCCTAAATAAAATATATATATTAAGAAACTTAACCTTTAATATTTATTATACTATAATCTAGCTTAATAGAGTATTTTATTTATTATTAATAGTAATACCCTTTTTTAATTTAATTATAGATATATAAGATTATCTATCTTTCTTATTCTCCTCTTTATTAATTTAGGTGGCTATAGATTAAGGTACTTTAAGAGTTAATCTAAATAATAATATCTTTAATCTTAATAAGGGCTACTTAGGCTCTTACTTATAATATATTATAAAGATTATTAAAAAATTTATTCTCTACTTAAATATAATCTTTAACTTTATTAAGTCCTAGCTTTAAAGAATCTTAATATATTTAATAATCTAGTAGATACTCTCCTTATATATTCTTTTTAACTTAAACTAGATAATTAAAAGTAATATCTTAGCCTTATATTATAGAGTTATATTAATTAATTTTAATAAGTTTAAATAAGCTATATATAATAATTTTAATAAATTATATTAATAGGGCTTATTTATATAGTCTACTAAAGATCTAAATAAATATATTTAGAATATAAAAAAGTTTTAAAAGCTTACTCTACTTATAGATTAAATAAGAT
>NW_019209040.1:0-3289 GCF_001890105.1 Penicilliopsis zonata CBS 506.65
CTCTTAACTTATTAAAAGCTAAGTAATCTAGTAGTGATAAAACTTTATAAAATTAATTAATCCCTAATATAGAGTAAAAACTCTATATAACTACTTTATTAGGGTTAAGAGATCTTATATTATTAATAAGTAGATATCTTAATATTTTATTAAGGTAATCTTACTTATAGCTATATAAAAGTTTATAATATTACTTATTTATAATATTATATTCTTCTTTACTTAACTAAAACTTTATTTATAAAGTCCTAATCCTCCCTTTAGGGCCTTATTAAGATAAATTTATTATTAATAAGTAACTTATAGATCCTATTTAATAAGGGCCTATAATTAGTAAATAAAGACTTATTCTTTAATTACTTTATTAATTACTTATTAATTAATAAAGGGTCACCTAGTCCTAGATAAGGGTATAAGATATACTTATAATTATTATTATTAGATAATCTTATAACCTCTTTATTTATAATAAAAAGTATATTTTTTTATTTATTTATTAATAATTTCTTCTTTACTCTTTCTCTTACTATTATTACTTCTTATAACTATTTTATATTAATAACTTTTAATAATAAATTTAAGGACTTTAAGTCCCTTATTTAATATTTTTATTATAAGTTTAATTATTCTTATTAATTATTAAAGGCTAAATATTTAATATTTTTTAGGACTTTTTTACTACTTACTAAGGAGTCTCTACCTTAGCCTTTATTAAGCTCTTATTATTTAAAGTAGATTACTAGTTATAGTAGTCTAGTATTTATTATTTACTATAAGTTTATTAATCTAGAGGGTAAGATATAGTTAATAGTAATAAAAATTAAACTTCTCTTAGAGGTATATATAACCTCCTTTAATAATTATAAGCTTATTTATTTATTTCTTATTATTTATATATATTAGGACTTTTCTTAAAGTAGCTAAATATTAGTTTTAAGCTATATATTAAAGCTCTCTACTACTATTATTTTTAAGTAGAGACTTATAGTAACTAACTCTTATTTAAAATATATTTATAATAATAGTCTCTAGACTACTTATATTATATCTCTTATTAAAGAGCTTAATAAGGATAAATATTAAGTTTATTATATTAAGATATATATAAATTATCTCTTCTATAATAAAAATATTAATTATAATTTATATTTATTTCTTCTAAGTCTTTTTATTATTAGTTACTAATATATTATAAATATTAACTATAATAATAATAAAGAGTAAGAGAAGAAGAATAAGTATAAGAAGTAGTAAAAGAGAAAGAAGATTAAGAAGAAGAGGACTTTATTACTTATTATTTTTATTACTTCTATTACTTTTATTATTTCTACTACTAATCTAGTATTAGCTACTATACTTTCTACTATTTTTTTAATTTTATTAAATTTATTATTTATTATTAGTGCTAGCACTACTTTAGCTAGCTTATAATTAAGTACTCTTATTATCTTAATTATAAAGAGGGCTTAATTAACTCTTTATTAAACTATCTTAAATTCTACTTCTTTAAAGGTATTACTCTAGTATTTAACTATTTCCTATAAGAATATAGTGTGTTATTTTAGGGAGTTCTTAGTTTATTATTTTAACTTTATAGATTAAAAGGTTAAGGAGGCTATAGATACTTATTAAAAAGATTTAATTAATAATTTCTTTTAATTTATTAATTATAATAATACCTCCTCTATTATTTTATTCCCTTTATTAAATACTAATATTAATAATTTACTAAAGATTTATTAGGCTATTATTAATATATATTAATAAGTGGCTGCCCTTAAGGCTTATAAAAGTATATTAATTACTACTACTATTATTATAAAGAAAGAGAAAGAGGAGGATTTATAAGAGAAGTATTTTCTATATATAAAAAAGTATTATTATAAGAAGTAATTAATATTTATATCTTAAAGTATTATTATTAGCTTTTTATAACTAGTCTCTTTTCTTTTAATAAACTTTATAATAAATTTCTTCTTAGTATTTTTTAATACTCTTTAAGAGGTAATCTCTTTACCTCTTATTTATATAATTAAGTATAGGCTTTTCTCTTTTTTATTTTTACCTTTTTATCTTATTTTATAATTATTTAAATAACTACTATAAATAGTCTATTAAAATTGATACTATTCTAGGCATTAATATCCTATAGTCTAGGGTTAGTTTTTTAGTTATTATTATTACTATAGTTATCTTTAAATATATTATTATTAAATATTATTTTTTTAGGTGCCTCTTATTTAGAGGTGCTTCCTAAGAAGATTAATATCTTCCTTTATTAGTCCCTTTATTATTAGGTTATTATTTTTATTAGAGGGTTTTACTTCTTTTATTATACCTTCTATTAAGCTTTTTTAATTATATACTTTATAATAATATTATTATTAGTATTTTTATTAACCTCTTCTCTCCTTATCTTTAAGTATTTTTTTAAGTGCTCTATTATCTATTATCTCTCTACTACTTCTTATTCTTTTTTTATTATTATTAATAGCTTCTTATAAAAGAGTAATAGTAGTTTCTATTTCTTTAGGATTTTCCTTATCTTAATTAAGTATTATAGTATAATACTTTATTAATGCAGCATTTATTATATTACTACTAATATTTATAGCTAATTTAGTTTATCTACCTTAATAGTAATTAATTACTAATTATTAATTAGGTTTTATAGTACTTATCTATTAGGTTTCTTAAGGGTATATATATCTAGAGGGTGCACCTTTAGCACCCTATATAGACTAAACCACTTACTTTTTAGCTTTTTTAATAATTTATTCCTAATTAGTACCTAATTATCTTTTTTAAAGTCTATTTTCACTACTAGACTATTATGATATTTAAAAGCTAATTCCTCTAGAAAATCCCTATTCTATCACTACTATAGGTTAAAGGGAAGATATCTATATACCTCTTCTTAGCTTATTAAAAGCTAAGCAACCCAGTAGTGATAAAACTCTATAGAATTAATTAATCCTTAGTATAGAGTAAAAACTCTATATAACTGCTCTATTAGGGTTAAGAGATCTTATATTATTAATAAGTAGACACCTTAATATTCTACTAAAGTAATCTTACTTATAGCTATATAGGAGTTTATAATATTATTTACTTATAATATTATATTCTCTCTTATTTAATTAAAACTTTATTTATAAAGTCCTAATCCTCCCTCTAGGGCCTTATTAAGATAAATTAGTTATTAATAAGTAACTTATAGATCTTATTTAATAAGGGCCTATAGTTAGTAAATAAAGACTTATTCTTTAATTACTTTATTAATTACTTA
>NW_019209041.1:0-3273 GCF_001890105.1 Penicilliopsis zonata CBS 506.65
TAAGATCTAGAGATATAAAAAGTCTATAATAAGTCTAATAAAAGAATAAGATAAAGTACTTAAGGTTCTATTCTATCTAAGGGAGATAATATATATCTTAATTTTAAGTAGAGTACTTAATAGGTGCCTAATTAATACCTAATATTAACTAATAGTTGTATAGTGTGCTTAATTAAATGGCTTATAGGGTGGCGTCAGTGCCGGCCTTATAACTGTGACGGCCCTAAGCAAATGAATAATCAATTGGTGGCTTCAATACTAAAATATTTAAACAAGGAGGGGAAAGAGGAGAGGAGAGAGAGATGCGTCGCGAGGCGCATCTAATATCCCTCTCCCCTTTTCTACACTAAGCTAAAATAGGAATAGCAGCCTTATTTATCATGACCTACCTAAGGCATATAAATAACCTTACTATTACTATAATATTACCCCCTTATTTAGCCTTTAATTCTTCTATAAATCTATATTTAATGCTCCTATATTAATGAGGGCACTATAGCTCTTTTAATACCCTATTCTGCGCTATAGCCTATTACTTAAGACTTTACTTTACTTAGACCCCTCTATTCCTAAGGGGAATTTATCTTATGATATTCTAAGAATAATAGGATGGCCACTCTATCTAGATATTATTTATAAAAGATTACCTATTTATTAATTCTTTTCTTTTTATAGGCCTATTTTTTTTTATACTTTTAATTAGTATCTTATTATTATTATCCTTTTTTAGATCCTTACTTGCGTCTTAGGCTGCTAACCATTTCTCTAGGCCTTTTAGCAGGCCTAGTTTAGCAGGATATATCTTATAGAACTCCTTTAAGAGATATAGACTTCTTATAAAATTCCTAGCTAAGTACTATTTATTATCTAGATTATATCCTAATTAATTAACCTAGTACTATAGTCTACTATAATAACTATATATTATCTATATATTATCTAGTTTTCACTCTTTTTAGCTATTTATTATTAATGGTTCCTGCAGGTTAATAATCTATTCTAGTAGAAGATTATCTAGTATCTTTTATAGCTTATTAAGGGATATAATTAAGTAGATTTTTATTAAATTAAGGAGTTTTAGACAAAAGGTGTTACTCTCTCTTTTTTTAATAAAAAAGAGACCTAATATCTAGTAATCTAGCTTCTTATTTAGTTTATCTATCTTATAGCTTTTTATTATAAGAAAGGCCTTATTACTAGTGTTAAAGTTAATCTACCTTCTATACTTATTCGCCTAGGTTCTTTAGTGTTCCTAGGCTTCTCTTATATTCTTCCCTATAAATTCTTATATCTTTTATAGCTATTTAGCTTTTTTCTCTGCCTCCTATTACTTTATCTTTATTCTTAATATTAGGGGTAAGTCTTTATCTTTATTCTAATCTCTCTAGTTAAATAAGGTTCTTAATAGGTAACCTTAATTTACTAGGAATGATAATACTTTTATTAACTTATAGGGTAAGATAGCAGCTATATAGTTAAGTAATAATAAGAGCTTTAACTAATTTAATTAATAATAGTTAATAAAGAGATATAATTATTAGATAATATATTAATTTATAATCTTTATTTAACTATTTATTTATATATAGTGAGCTATTAATAGCTTTAGCTTTACCTCTAGGATATAATAGAACTTTTACTAGAACTTAATAATAAATTAAGGACCTTTATTAAATACTATAGAATTAGAGGCTCTATAGTATTAGTATATATATTTAATAAATAGCTTTACCTATTTCTTTATATTATCTATCTTAAAGTAGGGGATTAAGATAGTCTTTTTATTTAACTTATCTATAACTACTAAGGCAGCATCCTTTAAGTCATTATCTTTTAAGAAAGATTAATAGTCTATTAAAATATATTACTATAATTATTCTAGGATAAGTAGGGGTTATAGGAGCCCTAGTATCTAGTCTCTAGGATTCTCTAAATAATAATAGATAAGGTAGTTCTTAATATATTAGTCTATATTACTTCTTTAATTAAGCTAATAATATTAGTCCTATAGGAGCTTTCTTATCTTATTCTATCTAAGATAAGTAGTTAATAACTATTAATAAATCTTATTTAATAATTATACTCTTAAGTTGCCCTCCTCTAGAATTATTAATTTATCTTAATATAGGAGTAGTCTCTTCTATATTATTTATAGTGCCTCTCCTATTTTAGTCTTCTTATATTATGTCTATAGAGAGGTTACTATGCGGTTCTCTTAGAGTAGCTTATCTAGAATATAGATATCCTAGTCTAGGGGAGCTATTTAGATTATTCTATTATTATCTTTATTTAATACTAATAACCTATTTAATACTTTATTATTAAAGATTAAGCAGTTAGTTATTAGGTTATCTAAATTATTATTATCTAATACTATACTATTTAGTATTATATAAGTTATTAACTTAGAACTCCTGCTTTTAAGGAGCTTAAGTTCTATCTAGATTTATTTATTAAGCACCTCTATAATTAATAGTATTTAAAGATAATAATTCTCCTCTTTTTTTAATTTCTTTCTTATTAGGGCATCTGCCAGCATATTTTCCTTTTCTAGTTAATAATAGATAATAAAGTAAAATTAAGAGAGTAACTCTAACTAATATGCCTATTATATATTTAACTATTATTTTATTATAAAGTACTCTAATGCCTTATAGTCTAAAAGTATATTAAAGTATTTATCTTTTTATAGTTCTTCTAACTCTGCTCTCTATTCTCTTAGGGCCTAAATAATTATTAATAATTCCTTATTATAGATCTTATAATTATATTCTAGTGGTAATATTATCTTTAAGAAGAATATAATAAGATGCTAGAGTTTATCTTCTTTAAACCTTTATAATAGCACTTTAGTCACTATATTATCTAATATATCTATTTTAATTTTAATAAGGAGCTTTAGATTATAGTGGCTTAAAATAGGTGCCTCTATTAGTTATTATTTTAGCTCCTTAAATGCCTATTTATAGTCCTTATTCTAGTTAAATAGGAGGTCTTTCTTAGTTAGGGCTATTAATAGTTATGCTATATAGCTATAGTTCCTAATAAACCTCTAATAGAAGTTGTAGAACCTAAGGAATAATTATATAGATCTCACTATTATTAAATAATTTTAGTTATAGATTATATTAGTTTTTATAGGGTTCACTTTAATCCTTTAAGTAGTAATAATAAATCCTAAATACTTAGTTCTTTAAATATTAAACTTATATTTTTTAATACTTACTTATAATCCTGCCTCTTATAGGTATTTTAGAACCTCTTTAATATATT
>NW_019209042.1:0-3243 GCF_001890105.1 Penicilliopsis zonata CBS 506.65
GACAAAAGACCCCTTAAGTAAAGAAAGAAGAATTATTAAGTATCTTTATTAAAGAAATTAAGTAAATAAAAGACTTAATCTTCTACTATAAGTTAATAATAAACTTTATTAATAATATATAGAACCACCTATCGCCTAAGGTGTTTAAAATCCTCTTAATAATTATAACTACTAGGATAGATAAGATAAATATTTACCCTCTTTTTAGATGCCTAGAGTAAGTACTCTAAGATAAAAGAGGCTAAGTAAATTATTTAGTTTAAGAACTTAAGACCACCTATGCGCAGGTGGCTTAACTTTAGAATAATCTTTATTAAGTAATTATTAGGCAGCTAGGTCCCTAGAATAATATTTAAATAGCTACTAAAGAAACTAGCTATTAGAAATTAATTAATAATCTTAATAACTAAGATAGACGCCCTTATTAAAAGATCTTAAAACTTAACTAGATCCTTAAATATATAGGTAAATATTAAGATAAGGGCGCCTAAAAATAGCTGTAATAAGTAGATAAATACTTTTAAGATAAAGAAGTCTTATATAAGAAGTTCACTATTAATAGAGAGAAGATCCTAGTAGTAAAATAGAAACTTAATAGTGAGGTATATAAATAATAGAGATATTTATAGAGCTTTATTAATAATAAGCTCTACACCCCTATTAAAACTATAGCAGAATTTAAGAAGTGGATTACTAATAATTATATTAAATATCTTAATAAGGAATATTATTAGGAGGTGTATAAGAGTCTTACTTAAGGAAAGTAACTTATTTAGGTATATATTTATAAATTAGTAAAAGTTATAAACTAGATTAACCCTCTATTAGTAGAGAATATACTTATTTAATAATTTATTATAAGTAGCTAAAAATAACTCTAAAGGTAGTGGGCATATAAATTTAATAAATTAACCACCTTAGTTAGGGTTGTTGCAAAATTTGCCCTCTATAAGAAAAAGATTATTACTATATAATATATCTATAGGCTAATAGGAGTGCTAGATGCTATAGATATTAATATACTAAGGTAACTATATGCCCTACTTAAGAGGCCTACCCCTATAAATAGATATATACTATACCCTTAATAATTAATTATTAGTATAAGAGGACTCTATTTTATATATAGGAAACCTAAATATTATATAAAGGATTATTAATTAAGTAAAATCTTAATAATAACCCCCTTAATAAAGGCCTTAAAGAAGATAAATAAAGTTAACTACTAGAACTAGAAGTGGTGGCGGCATAAATACTTAAGGCTTCTATAATCTCTAATATTAACCTCCCTAATGTTCTAGACCCTTAGGGATTACCACCCCTATAAGGAGATAAAAAATGAAAAATATGAAAAAGAAAGTATAAATTAATAATCTAAATAATATTAGTATAAATAAATATACTAGGTGGAGGGCTGCTAATCTTTAGAGAGAAGATCAGTACTAGAGAATAAAGGAAATTAAAGATTAAATATATAATTAATAGTAGAGCCTCTAATAACTTTATGAGTAGTAGGGTACTTTAAAAATTTACCTATACTCTACCCTAATAGATTAATAAGGGCACTTAGCTAGATATAATACTACTAAATAATAATTATATTTTAGTTATATATTAAGTACGCCTCCTGCTATACCTTAGTAGATAGATAAAAATAACCCTTACCTAAGTTATTAATAACCTTAAATATAATATTATCTTAGGATAGATATGGCTAAAAGCTACTGACCCTATTATTAAATAGTTAAAATTAAGGATAATTCTTTAGGACTATTAAGGTAAATAGTTCTTTATGCTCTTAAAGGATATTAAATAATAAGTTATAATTATATCCTATATTAATATAATTTTAATATAATATATACTATATATGCTATATAAGGTAAAATTAAAAGGTATTCTTTATTTTCTTTAATAAACTACTAAGCTCCTAGATGAGCATAAGCTATATATAAATCCTAGAGTAGAGGTAATCCTCTAGAAGTATAATATCTTTTATTAAGAACTTATAGTAGCCCTCCTACCTAAATAAGATATTATATATAATATTAATATAAGTAATATTATACTTATTAATATTAGCCCTTTCTCTCTCTTATAAGAAAAGCTTAAGGAGCTAATTTAATAATTAGAGGATCTAGAGTAGAAGAGGCTTATCTAACCCTCTACTAGTCTTTAGGGCTTTTTAGTAGTATTTATCTAAAAAGTAATAAAAGAGTAGTAAATATATATTAACTATTAAGTACTAAATAATTTAATAATTAAGAATAGCTATCTATTACCCTAAATCTAGGAGTTACTAAATATAGTAAGTAAGAGCTAGATAATATTAAAGATTAATCTCCTATTAGGATACTAGTAAGTATAGATAGGAGACAACTTAGTTAAAAAAATAGTATTTAATATAGTATTTAGTAAATTTAAATTCTTAGTTATACTATTTAGTCTCTATAATATACTAGTAATATTCTAGATAATAATAAATTATATCTTAAGGAAGTATATTAGCCACTTTATAATAGTATACCTTAATAATATCTTTATCTTTTTTAAGAATATTAATAAGTACTATTAATATCTTAACCTAGTCCTTACTACTCTAAAAGAATATTAACTATATGCTAAAGCATTAAAATGCGAATTCACCATAAAGAAACTAGAGTTTTATAGATATATTATTAAAAGAGGCTAAATATCACCTATACCTAAGAAGATTAAAGTAGTATTAAACTAACTAAGGCCCTAAAATATCTATAAGGTTTACTAATTTTTAGGATTAGCTACTTACTACTAATAATTTATATAGGGGTTTATATGTATTACTGCGCTCCTATATAACTTACTAAAGGAATTAAACACTAAATTATATATAAAGAAATTTTAATCTATTATATAGATTATATTATATAAGGCTACCTTTTAAGTAGTAAAGGAAGCCCTAATAACTACCCTAGTACTCTATCTATTAGATTATAAAAAGGAGTTTTATATTAAAATAAATATCTTTAAATAGACTATTAATATAGTTCTTCTATAGATAATAGAAGATAGTGCTAACTATCTTATTATATTTAATAAATAAAAGCTATCTCCTATAGAGTAAAACTACTTAATATAAGAGAAAAAGTTACTAGTGATAAAGAAGACACTATAAACTTAAGACTATTATATTAAAAATAATATTATTATAACTATTATTATAGATTATAAGAGCTTATAATATTTATTAATAATAAAGATATA
>NW_019209043.1:0-3182 GCF_001890105.1 Penicilliopsis zonata CBS 506.65
ACTTATAGTTAAATAATAATAGAATATTATATTTATTATTTACTTCTATAAATAATAGTTATAATATTAAAAATAATGAGTAACTATTTTATTACTTAATTTTAATTTAGTAACTAACCACAACTATTACATAACCTTTAAAAACTATTGTAAACCGTGGTTACTAAACAGCCTGGGCCACTATGTAGTAATTATTGCGACAGTCCTATGGCGATGTTTAACATGTACTATAGCATCCTACTTAATCTATGTAGGCCAGCTCCAAGACCATAATATTATTCTTTTAACAAATCCTATACGTATTCAGGGCCAATAGTATCATATTCCTATATAATTCACACACTCAGGCCTATCTGACGTTGGTTAGGCCAGATATACCTAATAAATAAAAAATCAAAGTATAATGCTAACTATATTAGGCTTAGCTAGTTAAGTAATAGTATAAATATATATAAATTATTTTAATTAATAGCCTTAAGGTTATCCTTTTTTATAATATATCCCTCTAGTATTATCTTAACTCTATTATTATCTTTATTATCTTAATATCCTTTATATTAAGTATTTTAATAAACTTTTAATACTATAGGCCTATTAATATCTTTATAAAGCTATTTATAGATATATAAGCTATTAAAATTTATTAGATTTATATTATCCTAGTCTAGGTCTCCTAATAAAGCTAGTACTATTAGATATTAATATATTAAAACTTAGTATATATAAATAGCACCTCTTTTATAAGTAGATTAATAGTCTATTTATTATTATATAGAATATTAAACTAATACTTTATATTAAATTTAATAAATATAAATAGTTATTTCTATTAGAATAGGTCCTTTCTTATATATAAGATTATAGTTAATTTAGCCTCTATAATTAATATTATTATAGTTTATTATTTTAATATCTTCTAATCTATAGGTCCTCTATATAATAGATAAATATATCCTTATATACTTTTATAATTATTATTATTTATATATATTATATTATTTATATATATAAATACTAAATAATCTATAAATATTTAGTTAATTAATAGATTATTTATAGGGCTCTCTACTAAGTATCTATAGTAAATAGTTAAGAATCTTATTTTATATAGATATAGAATTATCTATTCTATAGCTTTAATATACTTAATTAATAGATTTAATAAGAATTCTCCTAATTTATTTATAATCTAGGCTAATTCTACTCTTATAATAATTATTATATAAATAAGTAATCTTATTAATTCTTAATAGTATTATATTTAACTTTATATTATAATCTTTATATTCTTAATTAAATAATTAACTAATATTAGTATCTATAGTAGTTTATAGTCTAGAAGCTTATACTTTATAATAATTATTATAATATAAATATCTTAATATAGCTAAAGCTTTTAATTAATATAGTCTCTATAAATCTATATATTAAGGAATTATTTAAGTTTTATCTTATATATTTAATAAATAGTATTTAGTGCTCTATTAAATTTATTTATATATACTTTATCCTCTTTAAAGTAGGTAAGGATAAAGTTATTAATATATATTAATAAAATAAGCTTATTATTTATAAAGAGGTAGGGGTCTTTAGATAGCTTTAGTTTTAATACTTTAAAAGTTATAATTAAATTCTTTTATTATAACTTTAGTAATCTTTATAGCCTATATAAGACTTATATTAATAAGAGGGCTTTATTATTCTATATAAATTTAAAAAATATATCTATATAAATCACCTTATTTAATAGGCTATTAATAAATATATTAATTATATTATATTAATATATCTTTAGGTTAAATATAGTGACTAATAATATTAATATTTAAAATATTTATATTATAAGTATTATAGCTTATATTTTCTATATTAAGAAGAGCTATAAGTCTTCTTATATATATAATTATATTTTAAACTTTATTAAGTAACTATCTAAATTAAATTTATAGATAAACACTTATTAGAGTAAGATAATTATAGTATTATTTAATTATTTAATAGTTTAGAATATTTTATATTTAGATAAACTATTATATTTAGCTATTATAGCCTTAATAAACTAGTTCTTATATTAATACTTAAGTATCTTCTTCTAGTTATTTAAGGGTGGCGACATCTAGCTTTAATATAGTTATTTATTTATACTTAAAGCCTTTAGGTCTTTAGGCTTTATTATAATTAATATATTAAATATACTATATATACTATTTAGTCCTTATATAGTATATATATTATTATCTTTATATTATCTTAAAGCTTTATAAGTTTATTATCCCTAAATTATATTTCTAGTATTTAAACTTAATCTTATTTTATAGTACTCTATATTATCTAGTTCTTAATCTTTATTTATAAATAAGATATTTAATATTTATATTATTATTAAAGCACCCTATAGTTGCTTATTTAACTACTTATTTAATTATTCTATTATTATTTATAATTATTATAATAAACTTAATATTACTATTATTATATATATAATCTATAGTATTAGTATCTATTCTAATATTATTATTTATAAGATAGCTATTATTTTCTAGTAGTTTATCTATTTATTACTATTATTCTTAAAGAGTCTATAATAGCCTTTTTTAAAAGGTTTTATATTAAGTATATTTTATTTAATTATTTATATAATAGTATCTTACTCTTAAGTATCTAATCTTTAGTATATATCTTTATTATTAGTGCTTATAAAATTATTAGCTTTAATTAGCTTATTTATTAATAATATTAATAAATCTATAAATAGTTTAAATAATATTATTTATAAAGTAACCTTAATAAATAGATTATTTAGATTATATTTAATTATCTTATTAACTATAAAGTTATAGTATTTAAATATAGTCTATTTTCTTAAGTTTTATATATAAATAATATTTAATACTAATTATTTAATAAAGTATTTAACTAGTGCTTATAGTTCTATCTTTTTTTTTTATAATATATCTTATTATTATATATATATATAAAAGCTATATAAATAAGTATTAGTTATATTTTCTTTAGCTATAATAATTATACTACTAATAAGCTTATTTAACTATTATCTTAAGGTTTTTTATCCTTAATCTTATATAAATATATTATTAAGTATTTATATCTTATAATTAATTATTTTTAGCTATAAATCTTATAGTATATTATCTTTAATATATAGGCTTCTTAATATCTTT
>NW_019209044.1:0-3150 GCF_001890105.1 Penicilliopsis zonata CBS 506.65
TTATTATCTTTAAATACTATTAGTTATAGAGGTGCTTAATAAATAAATCTAGATAAAACTTAAGCTCCTTAAAAGCAGGAGTTCTAAGTTAATAATTTATATAATACTAGACGGCACAGTATTAGATAATAATAATTTAAATAACTTAATAACTAACTACTTAATCTTTAATAATAAAGTATTAGACGGGTTATTAGTATTAAATAAAGATAATAATAAAATAATCTAAATAGCTCCTCTAGACTAGGATATCTATATTCTAGATAGGCTACTCTAAGAGAACTATATAGTAACCTCTCTATAAACATAATATAAGAAGGCCAAAATAAGAGAGGCACTATAGATAATATAGAAGAGACTACTTCTATATTAAAATAAACTAGTGGTTCTAGAGGAGGGTAACTTAAGAGTATAGTTATTAAATAAGATCTACTAATAGCTGTTAACTACCTACCCTAAATAGAATAAGATAAGAAAGCTCCTATAGGACTAATATTATTAGCTTAATTAAAAAAGTAATATAGACTAATATATTAAAAACTGCCTTATCTATTATTATTTAGAGAATCCTAGAGACTAGATACTAAGACTTCTATAACCCTTACTTATCCTAAAATAACTATAATAATATATCTTAATAGACTATTAATCTTTTTTAAAAGATAATAACTTAAAGGATGCTGCCTTAATAGTTATAGATAAATTAAGTAAAAAAACTATCTTAATCCCTTACTTTAAGATAGATAGCGCAAAGGAATAGGTAGAGCTATTTATTAAATATATATACTAATATTATAAAGCCCCTAATTCTATAGTATTTAATAGAGGTCCTTAATTTATTACTAAGTTCTAGTAAGAGTTCTACTATATCCTAGGGGTAAAGCTAAAGCTATCAATAGCTCACCATATATAGATAAATAGTTAAATAGAGATTATAAATTAATATATTATCTAATAACTATATCCCTTTATTAACTACTATTAATTAAATTAATTAAAGCTTTTATTATTACTTAATCATGCAGCTGCCATCTTACCCTATAAGTTAATAAGAGTATTACTATTCCTAATAGATTAAGGTTACCTACTAAAAACCTTATTCAACTAGAGAGATTAGAATAAGGATAAAGACCCACCCCTAATATTAAGGATAAAAATAGAATAATAGGAGATGAAGAAAAAAGCTAAATAACTATAAGAGGTATAAGAATTTATAGAGAAGAATATAAGAGAAGCCTAGGAATACTAGAGAACCTAGGTAAATAAGTATAAAAGATAGATTAACTTTAACACTAGTAATAAGGCCTTCCTTATAATAAAGAGCTATAAGATAGATAGACTAAATAAGAAGCTAGATTACTAGATATTAGGTCCCTTTCTTATTAAAAAAAGAGAGGGTAATACCTTTTATTTAAAACTCTCTAACTTAATAAAAATTTATCTAGTTATATCCCCTAATAAGCTGCAAAAGGCGCTAAATAATCCCCTACTAAAATAGATTATTAACCTGTAGGAACTATTAATAATAAATAGCCAAAAAGAGTAAGAACTAGATAGTATATAGATAATATATAGCTATTATAGTAGACTATAGTATTAGGTTAATTAATTAGAATATAATCTAAATAATAAATAGTATTTAGCTAAGAATTTTATAGGAAGCCTGCACCTCTTAAAAAAGTTCTATAAGATATATCCTACTAAATTAGGCCCACTAAAAGGCCTAGAGAAATAGCTGGCAGCCTAGGACGCAGGCGAGAACCTAGAGAAGGATAGTAATAATAAGATACTAATTAAAAGTATAAAAAGGGGTAGGCCTATAAAAAGAAAAGAATTAGTAAATAAGTAACTTTTTATAAATAATATCTAAATAGAGCGGCCGTCCTATTATTCTTAGAATATCATAAGATAAATTCCTCTTAGGAATAGAGGGGTCTAAGTAAAGTAAAATCTTAAGTAATAGGTTATAGTACAGAATAGGGTATTAAAAGAGCCACAGTGCCCTTATTAGCATAGGAGTGTTAAATATAGATTTATAGGAGAATTAAAGGCTAAATAGGGGAGTAATATTATAGTGATAATAAGGTTATTTATATGCCTTAGGCAGGTTGTAGTAAATAGGGCTGCTATTCCTATTTTAGCTTAGTGCAGGAAAGGGGAGAGGGATATTAGATGTGCCTTATAATGCACCTCTCCCTCCTCTCCTCTTTCCCCTCCTCATTCAAATATTTTAGTATTGAAGCCACTAATTGATTATTCATTTGCTTAGGGCCGTCACAAATTAATAATAACTTTAATTAAGTACTTACTTTAGCTTTTTTTAATAGCCTTAAGAATAAAGAAAAAATATTTTTAAGATTATAATCTTTAAATCCTCTATTTTATAAATCTTATTTAATTATTTTTAAATATTTCTTATTATTATATGTTGGCCTAGCAGGCCTGGAAAAGGGAAGAGATGGCTGATGGTTGCTATTGCTGCTACAGCTTGGACGTGAAGCAGGTGGTTATGTAGTGTGGCCACACTAAATAAGGTGATACTAGGCCTAATCAGGCATGCACCTCTAATATACCCCTTATTATTAAGCACCTATCTAGACTAGCTAACCTCTTATTTAACATTAATTAAAGTATGTAATAGCAGAAAAAAAAAGGGGGATTTATTTACTTATTAATTATTAATTATTCCTTATTTAATTTATTTCTAGTATAGGTTGGCATCGCCACTTTCTAAAGATTAACTAGTTCTTTAAATATAATATACTTTACTTAATCTAGAGGCTTTATTAGGCCATTAGTAGGGTTTATATAACCATTTATTTATTTAACCTTAATTAGTCCCTTATTAATTATATCATAAATAAAAAAGTAATAATTATTGATCTATTTAATTATTATGTTGAAACCATTCTTTTTAAGAATATCTATAGTATTAGATAAGTCAGTATAAATAGGAATAAGGCCTTCCTTTTTAATCTCTATAGTAATAGTTAATTTCTTTAGCTATATAGCCTCTTTAATTACCTACAATAGGGCACAGAATTTAGTGATAGTGCTTAATATAGTAATAAATATTTATTTATATAAAGCCTATAAGATTAGGGCCCCTATAAATATTATAATATATACCTTTATTAACTTATTATTATT
>NW_019209045.1:0-3066 GCF_001890105.1 Penicilliopsis zonata CBS 506.65
AAGGGCACTATAGCTCTTTTAATACCCTATTCTATGCTATAGCCTATTACTTAAGACTTTACTTTACTTAGACCCCTCTATTCCTAAGGGGAATTTATCTTATAATATTCTAAGAACAACAGGATGGCCACTCTATCTAGATATTATTTATAAAAAGTTACTTATTTACTAATTTTTTTCTTTTTATAGGCCTATCTCTTTTTATACTTTTAATTAGCATCTTATTATTATTATTCTTCTTTAGGTCCTTACTTACATCCTAGGCTGTCAGCCATTTCTCTAGGCCTTTTAGTAGGCCTAATTTAGTGAGATATATCTTATAGAACTCCTTTAGAAGATATAGGCTTCCTATAAAATTCTTAGCTAGATACTATTTATTATCTAGATTATATCTTAATTAATTAATCTAGTACTATAGTCTACTATAATAGCTATATACTGCCTATATACTATCTAGTTCTCACTCTTTTTAGCTATTTATTATTAATAGTTCCTATAGGTTAATAATCTATCCTAATAGGGGATTATCTGGCGCCTTTTGCAGCTTATTAAGGGATATAACTAAATAGATTTTTATTAAGTTAAAGAGTTTTAAATAAAAGGTATTACCCTCTCTTTTTTTAATAAGAAAGAGACTTAATATCTAGTAATCTAGCTTCTTATTTAGTCTATTTATCTTATAGCTCTTTATTATAAGGAAAGCCTTATTACTAGTATTAAAGTTAATCTACCTTCTATATTTATTTACTTAGGTTCTTTAATATTCCTAGGCTTCTCTTATATTCTTCCTTATAAATTCTTATACTTTTTATAGCTATTTAGCTTTTTTCTCCACCTCCTATTATTCTATTTTTATCCTTAATATTAGGGGTGGGTCTTTATCCTTATTTTAATCTCTCTAGTTAAATAAGGTTCTTAATAGATAACCTTAATCTACTAGAAATAGTGATACTTTTATTAACTTATAGGGTAAGATAACAGCTACATGATTAAGTAATAGTAGAAGCTTTAACTAATTTAATTAATAATAGTTAATAAAGAGATATAATTATTAGGTAATATATTAATTTATAATCTTTATCTAACTATTTATCTATATATAGTAAGTTATTAATAGCTTTAGCTTTACCCCTAGAATATAGCAAAACTCTTACTAGAACTTAATAATAAATTAAGGATCTCTATTAGATACTATAGAATTAGGGGCTCTATAGTATTAGTATATATATTTAATAAATAGCTTCACCTATTTCTTTATGCTATTTATCTTAAAGTAGGGGATTAAAATAATCTTCTTATTTAATTTATTTATAACCACTAAGGTAGCATCCTTTAAGTTATTATCTTTTAGGAAAGATTAATAGTCTATTAAGATATATTATTATAATTATTTTAGAATAAATAAGGGTTATAAGAGCCCTAGTGTCTAATCTCTAGGATTCTCTAAATAATAGTAGATAAGGTAGTTCTTAATATATTAGTCTATATTACTTCTTTAACTAAGCTAATAATATTAGTTCTATAGGAGCTTTCTTATCTTATTTTATTTAGGGTAGGTAGTTAACAACTATTAATAAATCTTATTTAATAATTATACTCTTAAGTCGCCCTCCTCTAGAACCACTAGTTTATCTTAATATAGAAGTAGTCTCTCCTATATTATCTATAATGCCTCTCTTATTTTAGCCTTCTTATATTATATCTATAAAGAGATTATCATATAGTTCTTTTAAAGCAGCTTATCTAGAATATAGATATTTTAATCTAGAGGAGCTATTTAGATTATTTTATTATTATCTTTATTTAATATTAATAACCTATTTAATATTTTATTATTAAAGATTAAGTAGTTAGTTATTAAATTATTTAAATTATTATTATCTAACACTATGCTGTCTAATATTATATAAGTTATTAACTTAGAACTCTTACTTTTAAGGAGCTTAAGTTTTATCTAGATTTATTTATTAAGCACCTTTATAATTAATAGTATTTAAAGATAATAATTCTTCTCTCTTTTTAATTTCTTTCTTATTAGGGCGTCTACCAGCATGTTTTTCTTCCCTAATTAATAATAAATAATAAAGTAAAACTAAAAGAGTAACTCTAATTAATATATCTATTATATATTTAACTATTACTTTATTATAAAGTACTTTAATGCCCTATAGTCTAAGAGTATATTAAAGTATTTATCTCTTTATAATTCTTCTAACTCTACTCTTTATTCTCCTAGGGCCTAAATAATCATTAATAATTCCTTATTATAGATCTTATAATTATGTTCTAGTGGCGATATTATCTTTAAAAAGAATATAATAGAATACTAGAGTTTATCTTCTTTAAACCTCTATAATAGTACTCTAGCCACTATATTATCTAATATGTCTATTTTAATTCTAATAGGGAGCTTTAGATTATAGTGGCCTAAAATAAGTGCCTCTATTAGTTATTATTTTAGCTCCTTAAATACCTATTTATAGTCCTTATTTTAGTTAAATAAAAGGTCTTTCTTAATTAAGGCTGTTAATAATTATACTATATAGCTATAGTTCCTAATAAACCTTTAATAAAAGTTATAGAACCTAAGGAATAATTATATAGATCTTATTATTATTAAATAATTCTAGTTGTAGATTATATTAGTTTTTATAGGGTCTATTTTAATCCCTTAAGTAATAATAATCAATCCTAAATACTTAGTTCTTTAAATATTAAACTTATATTTTTTAATACTTACTTATAATCTCACCTCTTATAGGTGTTTTAGAACCTCTTTAATATATTCTTAGTATTTAGCCTTATTTTTACTATAGATAAATAAATTATCTATATATATTATTATAAACTTATCTAGATAATTTATAAATATACTATTAATAAATTACTAAAAGGTGGTAAGACTATTTATTAACCTAAAAGGTATAACCTTATATTTAAAGGTGTTATAGTAAGTTCTAAAAGTAGTTAGATCTTTAGCCTCTAGATCTAGATATATATAGTAGAATCCTTATTATATATTAAGCTTTATAAATACTTAGGCTCTATTTAGTTACTTAAGTAGTT
>NW_019209046.1:0-3031 GCF_001890105.1 Penicilliopsis zonata CBS 506.65
ATAACCTAGTAGGCTCTATATTTAATAATAAAGTTATTAATATCTATTTTAAATATAAAGATTTATTTATTAAGGATTAAGAATATACTTATAGACTTATTAATTATTATTTAAGTATCTTTAGCTTTAAGCTTTATAACTTAATCTTTAATAGCCTTTATTTAGAGGTCCTTTTAGAAGAATACTATAGCCTCTTTTTATAATTTAAGAAATATAATATTATTTACTTTAAGTCTTAAGATTAGTATTATTATAAAGCATCCCTCTAGGGGTTTCTTAGGGAATATTATAAATATAGACTTTATACCCCCTATAGGCTTATAGGCTTATTTAATATAAGTATTATATTAATTAAGTAGTATATCTTTATTAATTCTAAATAATATATAAGATATAATAGATATATTTAATTTCTTAAATTAAGTATAGTTAATTATCTAAATAATATCTTATTAAATAAGATTAAGAAATAAAGATAAATAGTAATTAAGAGGCCTTAAAGTTATAATATATTAATTAATTAGTAGTAACTTTAATTAAGTACTTACTCTAGCTTTTTTTAATAATTTTAAAAATAAAGAAGAGATATCTTTAGGATTATAATCTTTAAATTCTTTATCTTATAGGTCTTGCCTAATTATCTTTAAATATTCTTTATTATTATATTAATATTAAATTTATTAAGCTTAGAGCTATAGATTATTTATCTTTTTTTTAAAGTCTTTAATTATTATATTTATCTATTTTATTATTATAGGTCTTTAGGGGGCTAATAGTATTATATTTATTATTTAAATTAGTATAATAAATAGTAACTATTAACTTTAATAAGCTATATTATTAATAATTTTTAGGGGTAATATATTAGGGCATATTTAAATATTTAATAATAATAATAATATTTATACTCTACTAATTATAAATTAGGCCTCTTTAATAAAGTTAATAGATTTAATAGTAAGTTTAGTTATATAAATAGAGGAATTAATCTATATTATATAGCCTATATTAGGGGGATTATTAAAAAATAGACTTTTAGAAACTATTATTATTAAATTATTAAATTAATTAAGGCTATTATACTTTATAAAGTTAATATCTCTTAATCTTTTAATTTTATTAAATAATAGAATCTAGATTTTATAAATATATCTATTATTTTTATTATAATTAATAAGATAATTATATTTAGCTTATAGGCCTATTTTCTTCACCTATATATAATTCTTTTTTAAGATATACTTATATACTAGATATTCTTAATATTTAATATAAGCTATTAAAATAATAAAGTTTATTATATTAAGTTTCTCTTTATATATTTATAATAAGGATTTATTATAACCTTTATAAACTAGATATTTAATAATATATATTATAAACTTTATAATATATAACTATAATTCTTTAAATAATTTTATATTAATAATTATTACTTATATTATTTAATTAAGATAATTAGCTTATTACTCTAGTATACTATTTAACTCTAGAGATCTAAAAGATATAACTTTAAATATTATATAATTCTTTATTTATTTAATAAATTTTTTAAACTTTAGGCTATTATCTAGATATACTCTTATAAGATATAAGCCTTTAATATTCTTAAATATCTTAAAGACCTTAATTACCTTAATATTTACCTTATTCTTTATCTTAATAAGATAAATATTAAGGATTTAATACTTATTATCTATTACTATTAAATAATAATTAAGGCTATTTAGGCCTATTAACTTTATAAGTTATAAGTCTATATAAATAAGCTTATTAATATATTATAAATATAAAAATATATTATATAATATCTTCTACTTTATCTTTACTCTAGAGTATATATTATAATTAAACTCTATATTCTTTAATATATTATTAAGTATATAGACTATAGAGTAAAGCTTTTAAATATTATAATAGCCTAGATAATAGTACTTAATAAATATATTAATAGCTTTAAAATTATATTCTATTATTATTATTTATATAACTAGTTATAATAATATCCCTTATATATAAATATACTTAATAATAAAGTTATTAGTATTATATTATATATACTTATTTTTTATATCTACCTATAATCTAATCACCTTTTTATTACTTAATAATTTAAAGATATTATATGTCAGAGGTGTGTGCCTGATTAGGCTTAGCGTCGCCTTATTTGGCGCGGCCGCACTATATAACCACTAACTTTATATCTAAGCTATAGTAGTAATAGTAATTATTAGCTATCTCTTCCCTTTTTTAGGCCTGCTAGGCCAATATGATAGTATATTATTTAAAAAGATAAAGTATATTATATTTAATAAATTCTTATTTATTTAAGATCCTATCTAAGTAATATTAATATCTATAAAATAATAGGTGATATAAGTAATATAGGTAATATAAATAGTTCCCCTAGGGCTAAATATATTTAAAAAAGACTAATAATAATTAAATTTAAAAAATCTATATTTACCTAATTAATAAATTAAATGTTAATAGGCCTATATAATAAGAATAGAACTAATTAAAGGTTTACCTAATAAATAGTAGCTATATTAATAGTTAAAGATATTAATTAGGTAATTAAAATTATAGATAGTTAGCTTATTCTAGATACTATTAAGAAGTTATAAGATAAAGAGAATATTAAATATTAAGAGGACTATATTTAGTAGGTTCTTAAAGTTAATAACCTAAAGAATATTATTTATAAAAATATACCTAGATTAGTAAAGAATTCCTATAAATTTAATAAATAAGATTATATATTATAATATATAAAGCTTTAGCTAGCACTATTAATTAATAAAAATATTTAAAGTAAGGTTAAGATATCTATATTACTATAAATATATATAAATAATTTTTATTATACTATCTTAATAAGTATTAAAGAAATAGGCATTTATTAGGCCTCTTATAACTTTAAGAAACTAATTAATATATATTATTTAAATTATTTAATAATTAAAGAATTTATTTAGGATCTTATTAAGAGCTATAATACTACTAATCTTTATATTAGAACCTATATAGG
>NW_019209047.1:0-3018 GCF_001890105.1 Penicilliopsis zonata CBS 506.65
ACTTAGAACTCCTGCTTTTAAGGAGCTTAAGTTTTATCTAGATTTATTTATTAAGCACCTCTATAACTAATAGTATTTAAAGATAATAATTCTCTTTCTTTTTTAATTTCTTTCTTATTAGGGCATCTGCCAGCATATTTTTCTTCCCTAGTTAATAATAGATAATAAAGTAAAATTAAGAGAGTAACTCTAACTAATATGTCTACTATATATTTAACTATTACTTTATTATAAAGTACTTTAATATCTTATAGTCTAAGAGTATATTAAAGTATTTATCTCTTTATAATCTTTCTAACTCTACTCTTTATTCTCCTAGGGCCCAAATAATTATTAATAATTCCTTATTATGGATCTTATAATTATATTTTAGTGGTGATATTATCTTTAAGAAGAATATAATAGGATGCTAGAGTTTATCTTCTTTAAATCTTTATAATAGTACTTTAGCCACTACATTATTTAATATATTTATTTTAATTCTAATAGGGAGCTTTAGATTATAGTGACCTAGAATAGATGCCTTTATTAGTTATTATTTTAGCTCCTTAAATACCTATTTATAGTCCTTATTCTAATTAAATAGGAGGTCTTTCTTAATTAGGGCTATTAATAGTTATGCTATATAGCTATAGTTCCTAATAAACCTCTAATAGAAGTTATAGAACCTAAGGAATAATTATATAGATCTTACTATTATTAAATAATTCTAGTTGTGGATTATATTAGTTTTTATAGGGTCCACTTTAATCCCTTAAATAGTAATAATAAATCCTAAATACTTAATTCTTTAAATATTAAACTTATATTTTTTAATACTTACTTATAATCCTACCTCTTATAGGCATTTTAGAACCTCTTTAATATATTCTTAGTATTTAATCTTATTTTTACTATAGATAAGTAGATTATCTATATATATTATTATAAACTTATCTAGATAGTCTATAAATATGCTATTAATAAATTACTAGAAGGTGGTAGGACTATTTATTAACTTAAAAGATATAACCTTATACTTAAAGATGCTATAGTAAGTTCTAAAAGTAGTTAGATCTTCGGCCTCTAGATCTAGGCATATATAATAGAATCCTTATTATATATTAAGCTTTATAAATATTTAGGCTCTATTTAATTACTTAAGTAGTTTATTAATTAGAGGTAGGGGATATCTATCCTTCTTTATAATTAAATTTAGCTTTTAATAATTTATATAGAACTATAGACCTCTATCTGCCTTTCTCACCATTAAGATAAGTAAGGTATAAGATAAATTAATATAACTAATAAATTCTTTACCTAGATTTTCTATTATATATTAATAAGCCGCCTCTAATTCCTTAAGGGATTACTTATATAGGGGATTATATCTAATGGCCTCCTTTATAGATATATTAGGTTCTAATTAGATCTTATAATTATATTCTTTTTAATAGGGTGGCAGGTCGTCTAACTTCTTTTTAGAAAAGATATCTAAAAAATTATAATACTTCTTTAGAATAAGTTAGGATAGGTTCTTATCTAATTATTCTATATTAATAAGTACCACTCCCTAGGTCTAGGAGTTTTATTAATCCTATTATTTTTCCTTAATAATTTACTTAATCTTTATTAGGCTAATAATAAAGATCTCTAAATCCTTCTTCTTTATATACTGATGAAATGCTAGTGCCCTAATAATAGTAATATTAATTATTATTAGGTTATTATATCTTAAGGAGTCCTTCCTTTTTAGGACTTAATCCCCTTTATTAATGACACTTTTCTTTAGCTCTCACTCTATCTTAGCTAGGTTACTATAATAGTAAATGGCCTCTATCTAGAATAATTAGTAATAAGTTTAATTCCTTTATTAATATTATTCTACTTTTATCTCTATTATTAGCTTCTTATTATAATAAACTATATTCTTTTAGAATTTCTTTTCTACTATTAATTTACTCTTCTACTATAGTATTATTTTAAGTAATATTATAGACTGTTTCTCCTAAAGTTCTTTATTTAGTATTAGGCTCTATTCTAGCTATATAAGCCAGTTATTTTAATAGTCTAATTAGGCGTCTTATTTTGCCATCTAGGTCTTATTAATAATAATATTATAATGCCCTAAGTTAGTGATAAGCATTAGTTTATTTAAAAATTATTATCTATCTACCTATAGGTGTAGAATAATAGTATAAGTGATTAGGGTTCTAGGCTAGCTATTAAATCCTTTAACACCTATTAATTCTAATAAGGGGTATAAGGGGATATTAAAGAACTGAGCTGTATCCTTTATTCTCTATATATTAATAAAGATGCTTCCTCTTATTCCTGTGTCTACTAACACAGTAATTAGTATACTATATCTATTATATAATAACTAACTAGTTATAGTAAAGGGTTATCTACTAATTAGTTTAGATAGGTCTAATTCTCCTATATCTACTTCTATTTTGCCTAGAGAGGAGATTTTCTCTAGGCTAAGTCTTTTATTAGCTTTATAGGTTCCTCTTTAGCCTCTAGTTTCTTAAGCTTAGCCAGCTTTAAGTTAGTAGTCTTCTATTTAGAGTAAGCCTTAGCTTTATATTTTATTAAGTTATATATAAAGTAAGTATTATAGTCCTCCCTCTACTTTCTAATAGCTAGATTAATAGTAAGATAGAGAGAGTTATGAGCATTTAGCTTCTATAAGGTGGTATATTTAGTAGTAGGGGTTAATATCTTATTACTTATACCTAAACTAGTGAGTATAGTTTCTCCCCTTTTACCTTTATTATAGTTTATGTTGTTATTTATAACCTTTAATTAATTTACTATTTTAGAGTAGTATTTAGTAAACTCCTTAAAGGATCTATTCTTATTAATTTTAGGGATAGTGAGTTCTTATATATAATAGCTTAATTTATAATAGAGCTTATTTTAAAGATTATCCTTATTAACTCTTGCCTCTATAGCCAGGTGTATAAAGTTAAAAAGGAAATTATAAAATTTCTCTTATTTCTAGAATAGATAATAAAATAATACTTTAGTATTAGT
>NW_019209048.1:0-2958 GCF_001890105.1 Penicilliopsis zonata CBS 506.65
GTTAGGCCTAGCGCCATCCTGCTTGCCTTTTCTCTCTCGCCTGCGCGCATCCTAGATAGCATCACCACCACCACCACCACCATCATCTATCCACATATCTCTTCCGCTTTCTCCAGGCCATCCGTTGCCTGACAAGATATTTAATTTATTACTTTAATATACTATTTAGCTCTAAAGATCTAGAAGATATAAGTTTAAATATTATATAATTCTTTATTTACTTAATAAATTCTTTAAACTTTAAGTTATTATTTAAATATACTCTTATAGTATATAAGCCTTTAATATTCTTAAATATTTTAAAGACCTTAATTATTTTAATACTTATCTTATTTTTTATTTTAATAAGATAAATATTAAGGATTTAATACTTATTATTTATTATTATTAAATAGTAATTAAGACTATTTAGGCCTATTAGTTTTATAGGTTATAAATCTATATAAATAAGTTTATTAATATATTATAAATATAAAGATATATTATATAATACTTTTTATTTTATTTTTATTTTAAAGTATATATTATAATTAAACTTTATATTCTTTAATATATTATTAAGTATATAGATTATAAAGTAAAGCTTTTAAATATTATAATAGCCTAGATAATAATATTTAATAAATATATTAATAGCTTTAAAGCTATATTTTTTTATTATTATTTATATAATTAGTTATAATAATATCTTTTATATATAAATATAGCTAATAATAAAGTTATTAATATTATATTATATATACTTATTTTTTATATCTACTTATAATCTAATTACCTTCTTATTACTAAATAATTTAAAGATATTATATAATATATTAAGATTAAATTTATATTTAACTATAATATTATATAATTTATTATTAATACTTAAGATTTATATATTATATTTATTTAAGCCCTTAAAGGTTATTATTAAGCTACTTATTATCTTATATATAAAGCTTATATTAATAATATATTTATAATAATTAAAGATAATATTTTATATAAAGTATATTATATAAAATAACCCTAAATTAATTATTTATTAATATAGAATAAGTATATCTATAATACTATAGTTAATTAAAGAGATCTATTTATTTAATAATACTCTAGCTATATAAGTAAGGCTATTTATTAATAATAAATTTATTATTATTATTATTATTCTTAATACTTTCTTTATTAATATTATTAATAGGTTTTTAGATTATCTTAATATACTTAATATTATTTTTTTAATACTAATAGCTTATAATTCTATATTATTATTTTTAGTAACTATCCTATAAGCTATATATTAATAATAAAGTAGTAATAACTTATAATATTATAATTATTATTATTATAAAATATATATTTTTTATTTATATTTTATATCTAGTTATTAAGCTATTTTATAATTTAATTATATAGTTTTATATTCTTTAATAACTTTTTTTTATAAATTATATTATTATTATTATTAATATTTAATCTTAAGTACTTAATAGCTCTTATAATAAATATTTAATTACTCTTAAATTTATTAATCTTATCTTTAACTTTATTATAATATTATAGAAAATCCCTTTTAATTATATTATCTATATCTAAATATTTATTAGTAATATCTTTAATCTTATTAATCTAAATAAGGAGTTTATCCTTTATTTCATTCATAAGGATAATAGTTATAATATAAGGTCCTATATAGATTCTAATATAAAAATTAGTAGTATTATAGCTTTTAATAAGATCTTAAATAAATTCTTTAATTATAAAATAATCTAAATAATATATTTTAATTAGTTTTCTAAAATTATAAGAGGCCTAATAAATACTTATTCTTTTAATACTTATTAAAATAGTATAATAAAAATTATTTATATATATATATATCTATAATAATCAAGATATCTTAATCTTACTTTAAATATTTTTATTAATTAATAATACTAGCTAGAGCTTTATATATTATAATATATAATCCTATTTATTAAATTTATAAGAATTCTCTACTAATCTTAATATATCTTTATAAATAATATTCTTTAAGTTATTAACTTTAAGAACTTCTTAAATATAGTCCTCTTAATATTTAATATTCTCTTTATCTTATAACCTCTTAATAATATCTAGAATAAGCTAATTATTTATAATTTTAGTTATTAAATTAATATCTTTTATTATTAATATAGCTACTACTTATTAGATAAACCTTTAATTAGTTTTATCTCTATTATATAGGCCTATTAATATCTAATTTATTAATTAAGTAAGTATAGATTTTTTAAATTTAATTATTATTAGTCTTTTAAATATATTTAGCCTTAGGGGAACTACCTATATTATCTATATTACTTATTACTTTATAGATTAATTAATATTATTTAAATAGAATCTTAAATAAATAAGAATTTATTAAATATAGTATACTCTATCTTTTTAAATAATATACTATTATATTAGCCTAGTAGGCCTAAAAAGGAAAGAGATAACTAATAATTACTGTTGGCCTAGCAGGCCTGGAAAAGGGAAGAGATAGCTGATGGTTGCTATTGCTGCTACAGCTCAGACATAAAGTAGGTGATTATGCAGTATGGCTACACTAAATAAAATAATATTAAGCCTAATTAGGTATATACCTTTAATATACCCCTTATCACTAAGCACCTATCTAGACTAGCTAACCTCTTATTTAATATTAATTAAAGTATATAATAGTAGAAAAAAAAAGGGGGAATTATTTACTTATTAATTATTAATTATTCCTTATCTAATTTATTCTTAGTATAGGTTAGCATCACCACTTTTTAAAGATTAACTAGTTCTTTAAATATAATATACTTTATTTAATCTAGAGGCTTTATTAGGCCATTAATAGGGTTTATATAACTATTTATCTATTTAACCTTAATTAGTCCCTTATTAATTATATTATAAATAAAAAAGTAATAATTATTAATCTATTTAGTTATTATATTAAAACTATTC
>NW_019209049.1:0-2958 GCF_001890105.1 Penicilliopsis zonata CBS 506.65
AATAGCTTAATATATAGATTATAAGTATATAGTTAATATAATATTTAATTAATATAATTAATATATTCCTCTTTTAATTCTAAGAAGATAAGGATATTATCTAGGTAAATTATATAGAAAATATTTAAGATTCTATATATAGCTTTATTAATATAGGATTAGAAAGTGGCTAGTATATTAGTGAGTCTAAAGAATATTACTAGATATTTATATTAGTTATAGTAGATATAGAAGAAAGTCTTCTATTTATTATCTTTATAAATATAGATCTAATAATAGGTATTATATAGATTAAGCTTAGTAAAGAATTTTATACTTACTATCTAATCTATTAGCTTATTAATATATAGTAGAGAGTAATAGTCCTTTTTAGTAACTATATTAAGAGCCTTATAATTAATATATAGTTATAATATACTATCTAGTTTCTTAATAAAAAGGATAGATATATTAATAGGGCTGATTAAGGGCTAAATCTAGCCTTATTATATCTTTTCTTAAAGATACTTATAAAACATTTTTAGTTTAGGGGCTAATAAACTATATATAGCCCCCTAGAGGGGTAGCTTATCACCTATAAGTTTAATCTTATATTCTATAATTTTTATAAGAAGGAGTCTTACCTTATACTTTAAAAAGATACTCTTATAGGCCTAATAAACTTTAGGTAGACTAGAGGCCCCTATAAAGCCTAAAGTAAGATCTATAAATAAAAAGTAGATAGTTTTACTATAAGAGAGCTTAATAAAATAGTTTATAGAGTTAATCTTAATTTGCCTAGTAGACTACCTAAAGTAATATTAAGTTAAGATAATAAAATTAATATATAGATTAGTATATACTAATTATATTTACCCTAATATAAGATTATATCTTTATATATTAATAATATTATAGAGGATATTATATTACTTCACCTATCTTTAGATATCTTAAATAAAGGTTATTAAGGAGAATAAGCTAAAGTAAAAGGTAGTCTAGTTATTAATAAACTTAATAGATCCTAAATATTTATATATAGGACTTAAGTTATTAATAAGTAGAAAATAATAGAAAATAAAGTTCTCTTAGGCGCCACTATTTAATAGCACCTTTACTTTAACACGCCTGGTTTTAAGAGTAATCTAGATATTAATTATAATAAAGGATAATTAATTAAGATTACTTCTTTATATATAGGCTAAAACTAGTATATGAAGGAGTTCCTATTCTATTATAGTAGTATTAAGGTTATTAATTATTTTTTTAATATTAGCCTTTCCCTAACCTATCTTCTTCTCCTTTTTAGGGTAGTTTAGAGAAATATGCCTAATCTTATTATAAATAAAATAGTATTCTTCTTTTATTTACTACTTATATTCCTTTAGTAAGAGCTATTAAGAAAAATATTATTTTTTTATATTTTTAATAATATCCTCTTCTCTCCCTCTTTTCTAAGACTTCTTATACTGGTCGCTAGTACCTTTACTAGATATTAATATTATAATTATTAATAGATTATAATTAGTAGTTTTATAGATAAATAATTTTATCTTTTATAAGCCACTTTATTTTAAACCCTTTAGTATATACTTCTTAAGTTTAATAGTTAAGAGGAAGCTTATAATAGAGTTAATATTATAAAAGATAATTAGATTCTTAGTAATCTCTTTATATAGCTCTAATTTAATTATATATATAAAGAATTAATTCTAGATAGGATCCTTAATAGTTGCTTAACTTATAATAGATATCTATATAGTATTCTTCTAATTACTAGAGAAATTTATAATATTTTAATTTTACTTTTACTATAAGTTCTAGAGTTTACTAAAGGTGATTAACCCTTTATTATAATCTCTCTTATATTATTAATATAGAAAGTTAAATAGTCTAGTTAAGGTCTATAGTTTAAAGTTATAGTGCTCTAGTTATTTTATCTTTATATTATCTTAGAGCTAATCTTTAATATACTATACTTTACCCTCTTCTTCCTAAAAGGAGGATAATTTAACTTCTATATAGGCTAAAAGATTATATTTTTAGAGATAAAGCTTTTTTATAGATTTATTTATATAGAATTTAGGCTCTAGATATTTAATAGCCTCTATTAATAAATATTATTTAATAATATATAGTATTTACTATAGTACTTTATTATTTATAAGAGCTAGCTAAAGTATAGCATCTTAATACTTCTAATTAGTTATAAGTCTAAGAGAAGTTAGTGAGTTATTAAATAAATCTTTAAGAAGTTCTTAAGCTAACTATTCTCTTATTTAGTTTATTAAGGTATTAGGAGGTACTTTAGGCCCCTCTATAATATAGATTAGTTTATTTATATTAGTATTTAATTAGTTAGTTATAGATACCTTAGTGCTAGAGATTACTTAAGAATAGTTAAGTATCCTTAATAATTAGTTTAATATTCTTAAGATAATAGCTTATTACTAATATATTATTTACTTTAAGTTATTTTTAAGTATAGGTCCCTTATAGCCCTAGAATTCTTATATTAAGTTAAGGTTGCTTTAATTTAATATATAGAGAAAGCACTTTAAATTATAAATAGTAATCTTATACTATTAGGGGTAGATAAGTAAGATATTAGTATAACTAGATAAATAGTAAGGTCTAGGGATATAAGGAGTCTATAATAAGTCTAGTAAAAGAATAAGATAAAGTACTTAAGGTTCTATTCTATCTAGGGGGGATAATATATATCCTAACTCTAAGTAGGTTACTTAATAGGTGCCTAACCAATGCCCAACGTCGACTAATAGTTATATAGTATGCTTAGTTAGATGACTTGTAGGGTGGCGTCAGTGCCGGCCTTATAGACATCCACCTAGATATTAATCTAGATATAGATATAAATCTAGATATAGATATCTAGATATAGACATCTATCTAGATATAGATATTTATTAGATATAGACATCTATTTAGACATAAATGTCTATCTTAACATAGACATCT
>NW_019209050.1:0-2877 GCF_001890105.1 Penicilliopsis zonata CBS 506.65
GCTACTTTTGCTAAAATAAGTTTCGCTTCAAATACACTTAACTCGAACTAATAATAGTCAATCATAAGTTGTCTTTGAAATTTACCCAATCTATTACCAATATTTTAAAATATTGGAGGACTCACAGTTATAAATCCCTAGCGTAACTTTTTCTTTAATCCAAGACCTTTCCTTTATGCATCTTGTGATCATATGCCCCGCTTACGCGACTGATAGACTTGTAGGTCAAACAGTAAAGCAAGATTAAGCCATTAAACCTTTAAAGTATTAATAACTACCATATTAATAATGATAAATTAATAATACACATATTAATATGATAATAAACTTTTAATTTTATATTAAAGTTTAAAATACATCTATTCACCATATAGTTAAAATCTTACTTGGATAAAACATTATCTAGAATCTAATCTAAAAATAACCGTATAATTATAAATATAATTAATAACAAATTAAAATATTTGTAAAAAAAATTTACAAGTTTACAATATGAACTTTGGATATACCCAGGTACTTTTTGTGGGATCTGTGCCCCGCATAAACTGCCTTCCAGTCCTCAAAAGCATTTCTAAGGAACGATTAAAGGTGTTTCACATGTTATCTTACGATTGCCTTATACTCTATAAATCATCCTTTTTCTTTCACTTTTGCAACTGGTAACAGTAAAGCTGCATAGGGTCTTCTCGTCTATCTAGAGGTAAACAGTATCTGCACTGCTATTCCAATTTCACTGAGACAATCATCGAGACAGCTGTTGTATCGTTAGGTCATTCATGCAGGACCGCATTTAACGGCCAAGGTATTTCGCTACCTTTGGACCCTCATAGGTAAGGCCGCCATTCATCGGGGTGTCCTTCAATACCTTAGTTAATACTTAAGGTACATTCGTTACCCTGCCGACATTGGGCAGACATCACACTCAATACTTTGATATTTTATCTTTGCAAAGTGCTGTGTTTTTATTAAACAGTCGTACAACATTATTCTATGCTACCTATTTATATTAGTTTAATTTTATCATACTTAATAGTATGTTAAACCTAATAAAAATGGCCCTCTTTATTCCGAAGTTACAGAGTCAATTTGCCGAGTTCCTTAATGATTGTTCACTCAAACGCCTTCGTATTCTCTACTTGCTTACTTGTGATAGTATCTAGGTACGGTTATATATAAAACTTAAAGACTATTATATAGTCTTATCCTTATAAAGGATTACATATTATATTATTTTATTGTCTTTATATGTTAAAATATAATATGTAATAATAATATTATTTACTTTTACATATTAATTAATATTACTTATACAATACAATCTTACAAACTATAATAAGAAATTATACAGATAATGTAATATTTAAAATAAATATGCATAAAGACAACAAGTTTATAATAATATTATCTAAATTAAAAAATTTTCCAGAACCTTTATTACTATTTAAAGGTTTTCTTTTTTAACTTTTAAGTTATATATAAAAAATTTCATCAAAATTACCTTTTGATTAATATTTTTAGATACCGAAAATTAAATAGAATACCATAAGCTTTAGGCGAGGTTTTTCCTTTTTCGTTACTCATGTCAGCATTCTCTCTTGGATTATATCAATAAATAAATATTTAATAATAAAAACATTATTTATATTACTATTTCTTAAAAAGAAATAACAGTTAATATTCATCCAATGTTCCGCTACCCCACATATACAATTAAAACTAATATATATATATGTGTACAAGGTTTCGGTATATTGTTTAGATCCGTTAAATTTTCGGCATCTCTTTCTACGATATTAATCAGTGCTCTGTTACGAGGTCTTCAAAAAATGGCTGCTTCTAAGCCTATCTCCTGATTGTTTTAAAAAAAAACATCCTTTATTTCACTTGACAATAATTTTGGAACCTTAACTCTTGTTCTGGGCTGTTTCCCTTTAGACATACAACCTTATCGCACTATGTCCGATTATTCAATATTCATCTTTGCCCTTCCGAGTGCAAATACTCTCCGGTAAAATCACTACAATCCCCCGATGTTGACAAAAATTTGTCCGAGATCACAGTTCTGTACCTGCTAAGATGTTAATTAAATTACCTACTAATATAGGTTTCGCGGAAAACCAGCTATACTAGTCAGTTTTGTCTTTCACTAACTTACCACAATTCTTCGGATATCTATACAACGATAACCCGTTCAGGCCTTTATAACCCTGATCATGGTAAGATCACTAGCCTTCGGGTCTAATTCTAGATACTCATTCATTTTTTCATAATTGGTTTCTCTAAGCTGTTATTCACTTGCTTGCATCTAAAATTAACTTGCTGACCCATTATGCAAAAGGTACGCTCTTATTATTTATTAAAATTTTAACTCGAGCTGCTTATAAAACTACTATTTCAAATTTTACCTCTCGGTACTTTTCACTATTGCTTATATATCATATTTAGCCTTAGAGGAAGGTTCCCCTTTATTCGAACAGATTTTAATCCATTTTACTTTAACAGTTTGATTGTTAGGCTTTTATAATTTAGCAGCCACTAAATTACAATCTCGTTTGATTTATTTTCCTGAAGTTACTGAGATATTTCAATTCACTTCGTTTATTATCTGATTTTTCTTAGAAACTAGTTGACTAGTTATTCTTTAATATATAGCTAATTATCCTTAATAGTTTCTTTCTATACTTGCCTTAATTTATTAAGAAATACATATTTCATATAATTTATTTTTACATAAAAAAATAAAATACATTTAGTATATAATATACCTATAATGTATGTTACAAAAAATTCTCAAATTATTATGATTCGAACATAACTAAAACTTAACCCAAATAAGCCGCCTAACCACCTGGCTCTAATTTGTTTATATTTTTTTTT
>NW_019209051.1:0-2877 GCF_001890105.1 Penicilliopsis zonata CBS 506.65
GTTTATTAGACCTATAAGAGTATCTTCTTTAAATATAAGATAAGATTTCTTTCTATAGAAATTATAGAATATAAAATTAAACTTATAGATAATAAGCTACCCCTCTAGGGGGCTATATATAGCTTATTAGTCTTTAAATTAGAGATACTTTATAAGTATCTTTAAAAAAAGATATAATAAGGCTAGATTTAGCCCTTAATAAGCTCTATTAATATATTTATCCTTTTTATTAAGAAATTAAATAGTATACTATAACTATATATTAATTATAAGACTCTTAATATAGTTATTAAAAAGGACTATTATCTTTTACTATATATTAATAAGCTAATAGATTAGGTAATAAGTATAAAATTCTTTATTAAGCTTAATCTATATAATATTTATTATTAAATCTCTATTTATAAAGATAATAAGTAAAAGACTTTTTTTTATATATATTATAATTAATATAAATATTTAATAATACTCTTTAGACTTATTAATATATTAGCTATTTTTTAATCTTATATTAATAAAGCTATATATAGAATCTTAGATATTTTTTATATAATTTACCTAAATAATATTCTTATCTTCTTAAAGTTAAAAGAGGAATATATTAATTATATTAATTAAATATTATATTAACTATATATTTATAATTTATATATTAAATTATTTAAGTATAAATTCTATAAATTAAAGCTAAAATTCCTTAGCTTTATTATAGGCTAAAATAACTTTAAAATAGATTTAACTTATATTAATATTATTAAGAAATAGCTTAAACTATAAATATTCTATAATCTATAAGTCTTTTTAGGGTTTATAAGATATTTCTATTAATTTATAGATTAATATTTTAACTTAATAATATCTCTTATTAATCTTATTTAAGATATAAAGAAGAGAAAGCCTATATAAGCTTTTATATTAATACTTATTATAAGAGAGATATTTAATAAGTTTAAAGAAGCCTTTATAGATCTATTTATCTTAACTTATTTTAACTTAAAATAAGAATTATATTTAATAATTAATATATTTAGGTTTATAATTATTATAATTTTATTATAATTAAAAGATATTAAAGGGGAACTTAAGGTAAGAATAAGTATATAATATTTTATAGCTTTCTACTCTTAAAAGCTAAATAATATTAAATAATAATATAATACCTATAATTAGGAGCTTCTAGCTATTATTAAGATATTTAAAACTTAATATTATTATCTTAAAGGCTCTAAGTATTTTATTTAGATATAAATTAATTATATTAATTTAAGATACTTCTTTACTATAAAAATATTAACTATATATTAAATATATTAAATAAAATTACTAGCTTTATATAACTTTTATATTAAATATAAGTTAAAGAAGATAAACTTAATAAATATTTTATTATATTATTAAGACTATAAGCTAGCTAACCTTTAGAGAAGAGAATATTAGTATATTATTAATATTATAGTATAAGTTATAACTTAATTTATAGTAAATATATTTATAAAGAGATAAAAATATTTCTTAAAAGATATAAATATAAGAATTAGAGTGCCTAAGACTTCTAGTATTAAAAATATTAATTAAAGAAGTAGTTAACTATAAGGATTTTTTAAATAAACTAATAACTAATCTTAAGCAGCTTCTTATAGAGTTATAATAAGAAGATACTTTTATATAGTTAACTTTATAGTCCTTTAAGATATTTAATATAATATAAATAATTTATAAAGAGAGATAAAGTATAAGAGATAAGAGCCTCTTTTATAAATATAAATTTATTATTATATCCCTTAATTTAGTAGTTAAATAAGAACTTTTATAACTCTATTATAATAACCTCTTTATAAGGCACCTAAAAGTATAGAAAATACTTAAACTAATTAGCTAGAAGTACTACTAATTAATCTTATATTATAATATTAAAGAGTATATATAAATATATTATATATATTAAGTTATAAAGATATCTAAAACTAAGCTAGTTAAGTAATTATTCTTATTATTAATAATAAGAAGACTATAGTAGAGCATCTCTATAGATTTTATTATAAAACTTCCCTTATTAAAGAATAAGATTAATAGCTATATATATAATACTATCCTAGTTATTATTAATAAATATACTAAATACTCTCTATATATTTTAGCTAAGGGTATAATAAATATAGAGAAATTAATAGACCTTATATTTAATTAAGTTATTATAATCTATAAGATATCTTTCTCTATTATATTAAACTAAAGATCTCTTTTTACTAGTTACTATTAGACTATATTCTATAATATTATAAGAACTAGATATTTATTAAGTATAGCCTTTTACTTATAGACTAATAGTTAAATAGAATAATAGAACTAAATCTTAAAAGAATATCTTTATATCTTTAGAGACTATTAATAAGATAACTAAAGCTCTTTATTATTTATAGTAGTCTTTATTTATAATAACTCTAAATATGCCTCTACTAATATTACCCTAATATATATATTATATAAATATTATATAAAGATGCTAAGTAGCCTATTTAAAAGAAAGATCTAGCTTAAGTTAATTAAGAAATAATTAGTAATTATAATAACTATTAGATAATTACTAAAGACTTACTTAAAAAAGATATAAAAGTCTTAAATAAAATACTATAATTAGAAGTAATAATCTATATATTATATAATAAATTAAAAGGTATTTATTATTAATATTAATATTAAATTCTTATAACTCTTTAAGAAGCTTAATAATTATTATTTAGAATCTTTTTTTATTATAAAAATAATAAGTAAATAAATATATTACTTATACTTATTTAAGGCCTATAAAAGGATTTACTCTATCTTCTATATATTTAAGCTAAAGCTATATTATTAGTATAATAGTTATAATAAGCC
>NW_019209052.1:0-2864 GCF_001890105.1 Penicilliopsis zonata CBS 506.65
AGGTTATATTTAATTAATTTATTAATAATAAAGTTATAGTATTAAAATACTTTACTAGTTATTAAATTCTATATATATATAATATTTATTATTATTTAGCTAATATAATATCTTACTATTACTTATAATTCTATCTTTATAGTTCTTATAATATATAGATATCTAGTATATATATATAATCTATATAGATATATATTAATAAGATTATATTTTCTATTAATAATTATATTACTAATAAGCTTATCTAGTATTATTTTAGGTATTTTTTAATCTAGCTACCTTATTAGTATATTATTAATAATATTAATTATATAAGTAATAACTTTAGGCTATAATAATTATAGGAGATATCCCTTATATAATAAGTATTATAATCCTATAGTAATTATACCCTTAGCTTATTTAGTATTAGGATTTTACTCTAGTATTATAGATATAGTCTATTTAAGTATTATACTTAATATAACTATATCTATAAAGTCTTTATAAAGAGAGGTCTTATAGTCTATATAATAGGCCTTTATCTACTTATTAAATTAATATATTACCTAGTTTTTAAATATTTAAATAGTTATTTAAATATTTATCTTACTAATAATATATCTTATTTAATAGAATTAAGTTATATTATTAATAAAGTATATAATCTACCTCTCTCCTTAATATCTAGTTATTATTTATATTATATTAAATAATACTTAGTTAAATAGTTTTACTATATATATATAGGGTTAGTATAATATTTATTAATTTAATATTAATAAATAATACTTATAATATTTAGTATTTATTAGTTTATAGGCTTTATTAGTAATAATTATATTATTAACTTATATCTCTAAATATTAAATAATATTATATTTAATATAATATAGGTGTTAGTACTAGGTCTCTATAGTCTCTTTTATTATTAGAGATTTCTTTAAATATACTATTTCTATTACTTAAGGCTTCTATTAAGCTATTATTATTATAAATACTAATATCTTATTAAATTTAAGTATATATAGTAAGTATCTTTTAATTATTATATAAATATTAATATATTCTTTATATAGTACTTTTTCCTTTTAATCCTATATAATACTATCCTTTTTAAGTAGGTCTATAAATATAAGATTAGTATAAAATTAAAGTAAATATATAATATTTTTAAGCTATATACTTATTATTTTATTATTAGTTATATAGAGCTTAATAATAATATTCCTAACTTTATAATAGGTGCTCTTACTCTCTCTAATATATATTATAAGATTTAGGGATATAAAGGATATAAATTAACTATATTAATTATAGATATAAGTATTTATTTCTAAGTCTAGGATAAAGCTGTCTTATAGGGGATAGTTTTCCTTTATATTATTTAATACTATTAGTATTATCTTTAAGCTTAATAAGATATTTTTAGGATATTAATAGGCCACTATATTAGTATTTTTATCTTATATTATAAGATTTAACTTTTTATACTCCTTCTTTATTTTTTTATATATCCTTATTATAGCCTTATAAAGTACTGGTTTCTTTTTTTTAATAATATTAAATTACTTTATTATTTCTATATCTAGTGCCCAGCTATTAGGATATATTTATTTATTAATATAATAATATTCTTTAAATTAATATTTTCTCTTATAAATATAGTATAGTAATATCTTTTTTAATAATACTATTTTTAATCTATCCTTATTATAGTCCTTAAATAATATAAATATATTTATATTAATACTTTAAGAGATTTATAGTCCTTACTATTCTTTAAAGTTAATTAATATATTTAGTACTAATATCTTTAATAAGTATTTAACTATCTAGTTTTATTAAATTAAGTATATTATTATACTTATATATTTATAATAAAATAGGTTAATTTATTTAAGTAATTAATATACTACTTATTTTATATCTATAATAGTATTAAGCTTAAAGCTATAATATTTAAGATAAAGTATCTTCTAATATATAAGTTATTTATTAAAGCTTCCTTTATTAATTATTTCTAGCTAGATATAATCTTATTTATAGTCTAGCTATATTATTTAAATATTATTATTAAGTATATATCTTATCTATAGCTACTTCAGCATCTCTTATAGAGTCTTAATTATATTAATTAAGTTCTATAAATATTTATTAATTATTTTTATAATTTAATTATAGAGCTTAATAATTACACCTTACTTCTTTTAATATAATTTTATATTATTATAATAGTAATTAATTATATATTTATATAAGGCTTACTCTACTATAATGAGTTTCTCTAGTATTATTATATTTTACTAATAAGATATAGGTATTAAAGCTTATAGCTCCTTTAATATATCTTTATATTCTAGATTTATATATTCTTATATAAGTAGAGATTATATATATCTTAATATAGCTATATATTATAGAGGCTAATTATCCTTATCTTTTAGAATATAGATAATTAGGCTACTTTTTAGATACTCTAAAATCCTATTTAAAGATTTAATTAATATTTAATAAGAGAGATTATAAAACTACTAGAGAAGTACTAAATAGCTAGTTAAAAAATAAGATTTTATTAAATCCTAGTCTATATTAATATATTAAATAATAAATATATTAATAAGATAGCTAAATAAGCTACTATATAATATCTTTAAGAATATAATATTAGAGGTGTGTGCCTGATTAGGCTTAGTATTGCCTTATTTAGTGTGGCTGCACTATATAACCACCTACTTTATATCTAAGCTATAATAGTAATAGTAACTATTAGCTATCTCTTCCCTTTTTTAGGCCTGCTAGGCCAATATAGTAGTATATTATTTAAAAAAATAAAGTATATTATATTTAATAAATTCTTATTTATTTAAGATCTTATCTAAATA
>NW_019209053.1:0-2856 GCF_001890105.1 Penicilliopsis zonata CBS 506.65
CCCCACATCCTGACTCCTGGGTCGGACGCGCGCTACCACTTCGGGCCACTCGACCTTGGCCTCTCGCCTGGCCCAGAGCGTCTTTCTGTCCACCACCACCTTTTGTCTGGAGTCTTACGGCAGGGCTCTCTGCACGCCTGTTACTACTCCCTCGTCTCTAAGCTCGCTTGCCTGGCTGCAGCGGCAGAATACCCTTCCGATCGGTTCTCGACCCGCCTCGTTGGGAGGGCGCGCCTAGAAAAAAAAAATCCCTCTTCCGATCGGCTCACCGTGTTTTCTGCAGCAAGGGTTGGGAAAAGGGGGAAAGAAATCAAAAGGAAAAGGAGGCTAAACGAGAGAGCTGGGTTGATCGGTTGGGCTTTTCCTTCCACGGTCGCTTCGGATACTCCGTACCGCAGCCACTCCTTCCTTGCATCGCGGCTGGGGGGGTCCGACTGTCGTCGCATCTTGTTTCGCTGACCGGGTGGCATTGAAGAGATCGATGCTCAAACAGCTGGAGCAAACCAGCTATTCTGCCCTCTCGTTCCGTGTCGTGTCGATCCCCTTTGATCTTTGAACCAATTAGCTAGGTGGCCCGGCTCTCACGACGACGTCGAGTCAGGTCAGGGGACGGTCGAAATGATTGAAACGGCCATGATGGGTGGCCCCGTGGCCGAAGACAACATCATCAACCGGCGCGGCGGCGAGTCGATCTACCAGAGTTGCCAGAACCTGAAGAAGCGACTGGCAGAGGTGCCCGGGTTTGAGCAGCACCTGGCGGAGATGGAGGAGAACGACCTCGCGACAGACAACACCAATCCGGTGACCTCCTTGTGGAACTTGCTCCGGGAGGGCTATCCTCTGCTCACCATCTACAATGCCGTCGGGCCCAAGGAGCTGCTGGAGGTCGATCCCTCCAAGGTCGGTGAGGCCAAGCGGCCCAAGGCGGCCACCTTCAAGTACCTTCAGGCATGTCTGCAAGAACTGGCCTTCCCTCAGCAGGATTGTTTTCTGATCACCGACTTGTACGGCGAGAGCACAACCGGATTTCTCAAGGTCATCAAGATGGTCAACCGCACTCTAGACATTCTGGAGATGGAGGGTCAGCTGAAGCCCGCGGATCCCTCTGTGCAGGATTCGAGTGCAAAGGGGACCGTCAAGTTAACCAAGAGAGAACACATTCTGAAGGAGCTTCTGGAAACGGAACGCGACTATGTCCATCATCTCCAGAACCTCCAGGCACTCAAGAAGGAACTCGAGGAGACCAACGCCCTGACCGGCGACGCAAGTCATCAGATTTTTCTCAACCTCAACAATCTTCTCGATTTTGCCCAGCGCTTTCTCATCCGGATGGAACAGCACTATGCCTTGCCTCCGGAGATGCAGAACTGGGGCGATTTGTTTATTCAGCATGAAGAGGGCTTCAAACAATATGAGCCGTTTATCGCCAACCAGCTGCGCTGTGATGAGGCGTGCTTGAAGGAATGGGAGAAGATCAGAGCTGCTCCTCGCCATCTTGATTTGCAGCAGATGGTTGCCCAGCCGGCCACCTTGAACGGGTTTTTTGTCAAGCCGTTTCAACGTCTAACCAAGTACCCTCTAATGCTTTCTGTGAGAGCTCCTCCCTTCTTCTTCTTCTTTTCAGAATTCGCAGACTAATGATCATGATAGGAATTACGCAAACAGGATGATAATGAGGAGCTACAGGCTGACATCACCAGAGCAATTGATACTATTCAGGCTGTCTTGGACTCGGCGAATGATGCAATCGATAAAGAGCATCTAGCTACTGCTGTCGGTGACCTTGCAGAACGTGTCGACGATTGGAAGTCACTCAAGGTGGAATCTTTTGGTGACCTACTTCGCTTCGGTTCGTTCACAGTGCTCAAGGGCGACACTGGCAAAGACTCCCCCAGAGAGGTTCGTACGCTTTCTATTACCCATGTTCAAGACAGGATTTGGTCCCAAACCCTTGCGCGCCCCACAGACTTTGGCATTCGCATGACCTTGGAATTCCCTTCAAGGGCTATCTCCTCGTTCGGTTTGCCGTCTATCGACGAGGAAAGCCCTGCCCTGCAAACCCCTCGGACCCGTGAAAACTCTTCTATGACGTTGGCCTCGGAGGTACCAACCGACGAAGTACCCCGCTCTCCCCATCGCATGGCCCCAAGGACTCCCTCTGTGAAGAAGAAGAAGGGGTTGAACAGATTGGTCGAACGACCTCGCTCCCAGTCGTCCACCCCTGATAACAAACTCCTTTCCCCATGTGGCGATAACAGCTACTTCACCCATTAAGTGCCCTTGGATACCATCCCAGCAACCCATTGTTGCGAAAGAGGGATGGAATACTTCGTCTCTTACATGTACACAACGCGCCGATGAAGTATTCCAGATGACCTTCTAGTTTTCTCTGTTCAAAGTATTGTTTCTGCATTTTTGCCTCGGTCCCCCCATGCCTGTGTTTTTTTGTTTCAGACTATCCTATCACACATGCGTCGCCTTTCCAAATGCTACACCTCCTTGTTCGCATCTCCTTTTGTTTGATTCAAAAAGAAAGAAAGAAAGAAAGAAAAGGATATAAAATGAGGGAGCCAAAAAGATGAACGAGATATGTCGAGGAAATGAGCTAACTGAACGATGGGTACTTGCCCTGTTGCGAGTAGTTTAGTACCACATCTACCTGTTCGAACGAATTCTCCTCTGCTGCAAAGATGTGAACCCGAACAAGCAAAAGACGAAGTTGATCGCCAGTAAAGACAAACCGAACGGAAATGGGAAAGGGAAGGCCCGGCTTCAACTGAAAGGCCGTATCTATATGGCAAATGTGACCGATATCGTTTGCCTCCAAAAGCCAGGTACGAACTCGAATTTATGGTT
>NW_019209054.1:0-2828 GCF_001890105.1 Penicilliopsis zonata CBS 506.65
GACGCACCTCTCCCTCCTCTCCTCTTTCCCCTCCTTATTTAAATATTTTAGTATTAAAGCCACTAATTAATTATTTATTTACTTAGGGCCATCATATAATATTTAAACTAACTAATCCTAATTCTTATATAATTAATAGCAGTTAAATAATACTTTAATCACCTAGTGATTCTATTATTATATCTAACTGCTAGATTATATTAATAATAAAAATATAGTAAGACTAAATAATAACCCTTAAGTGTCATCTAGACATTATAAGACCCTTAATGAAACTAAGGATATAATAATAAAGGAATAGTTCTTTAGTCTTTATATAGATAATCTAGATATACTATAAAATATAATATTACATCTAGTAACTAAAAGTAATTAATAATTAGTAAATAAGAAGCTTTATACTAAAGCTAAGGCTATATTAGCCCTAGAGAATAATAAATAGTTAAAAGAAACCTAGTCACAACTAAAGGAAGTGTAGGCTAGACTTATAGTTATAGAGAATAAATATATAGAATTTATATTAACTCTTATATATAGTACTATTAATAATGCTACCTTAATTAATAGAACCCCTAAATCTTATAATTCCTATAGATCTAAGTACTCTACTAAACTACCTAACCCCCTAATACTGACTGATGATAAGGATTCTAGATTTAATAATTAATTAATATTAATAAAGCAGAAGCTGCATACTAATAGAGATTATTATAATATTAAAGAACTTTATATTACCTATATATTTAGTTATATAGATAAAAAGGCCCATAAATATATGGCTCCTAGACTTTAGGATAATATAAAAAACCCCTATAATATAGCTAGTAATATCCTTAACTATCTAGAGACTATTTATAAGGATTTAAATTAGGTTACTAATACTAAAGTATTATTTTATTATTTATTCTAAAAATAGAAGAAATTTTATAATTTCCTTTTTAACTTTATATACTTAGCTATAGAGGTAGGAGTTAATAAAAATAATCTCTAAAATAAGCTCTATTATAAATTAAGCCACTATATATAAGAACTTATTATCCCTAAAATTAATAAGGATAAATCCTTTAAGGAGTTTACTAAATACTACTCTAAAATAGTAAATTAATTAAAGATTATAAATAATAATATAAACTATAGTAAAGGTAGAAGGGGAGAAACTATACTTATTAGTTTAAATATAAGTAATAAGATATTAACCTCTACTACTAAATATATTACCTTATAGAAGCTAAACACTTATAACTCTCCTTATCTTACTATTAATTTAGCTATTAGGAAGTAGAGGGAGGACTATAATACTTACTTTATATATAGCTTAATAAAATATAAAGCTAAGGCTTACCTTAAATAGAAGACTACTAACTTAAAGCTGGCTAAGCTTAAGGAACTAGAGATTAAAGAGGAACCTATAGAGCTAATAAAAGACTTAGCCTAGGGAAAGTCTCCTTCCTAGATAAAGTAGAAGTAGATATAGGAGAATTAGACTTATCTAAACTAATTAGTAAATAACCCTTTACTATAACTAATTAATTATTATATAATAGATATAGTATATTAATTACTACATTAGCAGACACAGGAGTGAGAGGAAGTATCTTTATTAATATATAAAGAGTAAAGGATATAGCTTAGTTCTTTAATATCCCCTTATACCCCTTATTAGAACTAGTGGGCATTAAAGGATTTAATGGCTAGCCTAAGACCCTAATTATTTATACTATTATTCTATACTTATAAGTAGATAAATAATAATTTTTAAATAAATTAATACTTATTACTAACTTAGGGCATTATAATATTATTATTAGTAAGACCTAGATAGCAAAATAAGACGCCTAGTTAAACTATTAGAATAATTAGCTTATATAGCTAGAATAGAGCCTAATATTAAATAAAGAACTTTAGAAGAAATAGTTTATAGTATTACCTAAGATAATACTATAGTAGAAGAGTAAATTAATAGTAAAAAAGAAATTCTAAGAGAATATAGTTTATTATAATAAGAAGCTAATAATAGAGATAAGAGTAGAATAATACTAATAAAGGAATTAGACTTATTACTAACTATCTTAGATAGAGGCTATCTACTATTATAATAACCTAGCTAAGATAGAGTAGGAGCTAAAGAAAAGTATTATTAATAAAAGGGATTAAGTCCTAAAAAGGAAGGACTCTCTAAGATATAATAACCTAATAATAATTAATATTACTATTATTAGGGCACCGGCGTTCCATTAGTATATAAAGAAGGAGGATTTAGAGATCTTTATTATTAGCCTAATAAAGATTAAGTAAATTATTAAGGAAAAATAATAGGATTAATAGAACTCCTAGACCTAGGGAGTGATACTCACTAATATAGAATAATTAAATAAAAATCTATCTTAACTTATTCTAAAGGAGTATTATAATTTCTTAGATGTCTTTTCTAAAAAGAAGTTAGACAACCTGCCACCCTATTAGAAAGAATATAATTATAAAATCTAATTAAAACCTAATATATCTATAGAGGAGGCTGTTAAATATAGTCCCCTATATAAATAATCCCTTAAGGAATTAAAGGCGGCTTACTAATATATAATAAAAAATCTAGGTAAAGAATTTATTAGCTATACTAATTTATTTTATACCTCACCTATCCTAATAGTAAGAAAGGTAGATAGAGGTCTATAGTTCTATATAGATTATTAAAAGCTAAATTTAATTATAAAGAAGGATAGATATCCCTTACCTCTAATTAATAAACTACTTAAGTAACTAAATAGAGCCTAAGTATTTATAAAGCTTAATATATAATAAGGATTCTACTATATATATCTAGATCTAGA
>NW_019209055.1:0-2802 GCF_001890105.1 Penicilliopsis zonata CBS 506.65
AAGACTTATATTTTATAAGAGTATATCTAAATAGCAGCCTAAAGTTTAAAGAATTTATTAAATAAATAAAGAATTATATAATATTTAAAGTTATATCTTCTAGATCCCCTAAGCTAAATAATGTGCTAGAGTAATAAGCTAGTTATCTTAATTAAATAATATAAATAATAATTATTAATATAAAATTATCTAAAGAATTATAGCTATATATTATAGAGTCTATAGTATATATTATTAAACACCTAGTTTATAAAGGTTATAATAAATCCTTATTATAGATATATAAAGAGGAATTTAGTATAATAAACTTTATTATCTTAATAACTTATATTTAATATTAAGAATACCTAGCATATAAATATATCCTAAAAAAAGATTATATATAGGTGAAGAAAATGGGCCTATAAGCTAAATATAGTTATCTTATTAGCTATAATAAAGATAATAAATATATTTATAAAATCTAGATTCTATTATTTAATAAGGTTAAAAGATTAAGAGATATTAGCTTTATAAAGTATAATAGCCCTAATTAACCTAATAACTTAATAATAATAGTTTCTAAAGGTCTATCCTCTAATAATCCCCCTAATATAGGCTGCATAATATATATTAATTCCCCTATCTATATAACTAAACCTGCTATTAAACCTATTAACTCTATTAAAGAGGCCTAATTTATAATTAATAGAGTATAGATATTATTACTATTACTAAGTGCTTAAATGCGCCTTAAGATATTACCCCTAGAAACTATTAATAATATAGCTTATTAAAGTTAATAGTTACTATTTATTATATTAATTTAAATAGTAAATATAGTGCTATTAGCCCCCTAAAGACCTATAATAATAAAGTAGATAAATATAATAGTTAAAGACTTTAAGAAAAAGATAAATAATCTATAGCTCTAAGCTTAATAAATTTAATATTAGCATAATAATAAGGAATATCTAAAGATAATTAGGTAGGACCTATAGGATAAAGGATTTAAAGATTATAACCCTAAAAATATCCCTTCTTTATTCTTAAAGCTATTAGAGAAAGCTAGAGTAAGTACTTAATTAAAGTTATTATTAATTAATTAATATACTATAACTTTAAGGTCTCCTAATTACTATTTACCTTTATCTCTTAATTCTATTTAATAGGATACTATTTAGATAATTAACTATACTTAATTTAAAAAATTAAATATATTTATTATATTTTATATATTATCTAGAATTAATAAAGGTGTGCCGCCTAATTAATATGGCACTTATATTAAATAAGCCTATAAGCCTATAGGGGGTGTAAAGTCTATATCTATAATATCCCTTAAGGAACCCCTAGAGGGATACTTTATAATAATACTAATCTTAAGACTTAAAGTAAATAATATTATACTCTTTAAGTTATAAAAAGAGGCTATAGCATCCCTTTAAAAGGATCTCTAGATAAAGGCTACTAAAGATTAGGTTATAAAGCTTAAGACTAAAAGTACTTAAATAATAATTAATAAGCCTATAGGTATATTCTTAATCCCTAGTAAATAGGTCTTTATATTTAAAATAAATATTAATAACTTTATTATTAAATATAGAGCCTACTAGGTTGTCTATAATAATTATTAATAATAGGGCTATAATTTTAATAAGACCTACGCCCCTATTATATTAAAAACTATAACTAAGATTATACTATTAATAATTATAGTGCTTAATATATTTATAAAATAAGTTAACTTTATTATAGTATATTTAAATACTAAATTAGTTAATAAATAGATCTTTATATAACCCTTAATAGGATTTAACTAGAATAATAAAGTATACCTTCTATAGTAGGTGTTGTACAGCCTATAGTAATTAGTAATATTATAGAACTAAATAATTAATTAGAAACTTAAAGAGCTTAGGTTTATATCTATTATTAATAACCCCTATATTTATATCTATAAATAATATACTCTAGTAATAATTTTAATATATATAGATAATATAATAATTATGGCATTCTTTAAAGAGGAAGTTAATAATATTAAGAATTAGTTAAATAAGGCCTTTCCTCTTAAAGTTATTAGTGAATTATTAAAATTTCTAGGATATCACCTAGTATATAATTATATTAATAAAATAGTTTATATCTCCTAGGCACCCTATATTAAATAGTGGCTATTAGAATTAGACATATTAGACTATATACTAGCTAATATATTAATAAATCTATAGTATTTAAAGCTCTTTAAGGACCTATCCCCCTCCATAAATCTCTTTTAATATTAGAAAGTTATAGGTAAAGATAATTAGCTGACTATAAAGACTTATATAGATATTATATATATAGTTACTTATCTATAATACTAATCTATATCTTTAATAGAGACTAATACTATAGTTATTAAACACCTCCTATAATATTTAAAGTATTATAAGAATAATAGTATTACCTTAAGATATAGACTACATAAAGGCCTAGCTATATATATTAATACTAATTATATAAATAATAATAATAATAAGTTAATAGAGGTATATATTATAATATTTATAGAGGCCCTAATCTTATAGGCTTTATATAAATAAATATTTATTACTATATTAAGTACTATTACTAAATTCTATGCCTTATTATAGGTAATTAAAGAGGCCATATAACTAAAGAAATTAACTATTACTATAGAGATTAAAAAGGAAGGCCTTATTCCTATTTATACTAATTTATCTAATACTATAAATATTCTTAAGAAGAATAGTTTTAATATAATAACTAAATAGATTAATAATTATTACTTTTTTATTTATAATATAATTAATAAGG
>NW_019209056.1:0-2801 GCF_001890105.1 Penicilliopsis zonata CBS 506.65
CTCTTAATTTATTTATAATCTAGGCTAATTCTACTCTTATAATAATTATTATATAAATAAGTAATCTTATTAATTCTTAATAATATTATATCTAGTTTTATATTATAATCTTTATATTCTTAATTAAATAATTAACTAATACTAGCATCTATAGTAGTTTATAATTAAGAAGCTTATACTTTATAATAATTATTATAATATAAATATCTTAATATAGCTAAAGTTTTTAATTAATATAGTCTTTATAGATCTATATATTAAGAAACTATTTAAGTTTTATTTTATATATTTAATAAATATTATTTAGTGCTTTACTAAATTTATTTATATATACTTTATCCTCTTTAAAATAGGTAAGGATAAAGTTATTAATATATATTAATAAAATAAGCTTATTATTTATAAAGAGGTAGGGGTCTTTAGATAGCTTTAATTTTAATATATTAAAAGTTATAATTAAATTCTTTTATTATAACTTTAGTAATCTTTATAGCTTATATAAGACTTATATTAATAAGAGGGCTTTATTATTCTATATAAATTTAAGAGATATATCTATATAAATTATCTTATTTAATAGGCTATTAATAATATATTAACTATATTATATTAGTATATCTTTAGGTTAAATATAGTGACTAATATTATTAATATCTAGAATATTTATACTATAAGTATTATAGCTTATATTTTTTATATTAAGAAAGGCTATAAGTCTCTATATATATATAATTATATTTTAAACTTTAATAAGTAATTATCTAAATTAAATTTATAAGTAAACACTTATTAGAGTAAGATAATTATAATATTATTTAATTATTTAATAATTTAGAATATTTTATATTTAAATAGACTATTATATTTAGTTATTATAATCTTAATAAACTAGTTCTTATATTAATATTTAAGTATTTTTTTTTAATTATTTAGGGGTAGTGGCATCTAGCTTTAATATAACTATTTATTTATACTTAAAGCCTTTAGGTCTATAGGCTTTATTATAATTAATATATTAAATATATTATATATACTATTTAGTCTCTATATAATATATATATTATTATCTTTATATTATCTTAAAGCTTTATAAGTTTATTATCTCTAAATTATATTTCTAGTATCTAGACTTAGTTTTATCTTATAATACTTTATATTATCTAGTTCTTAATCTTTATCTATAAATAAGATCCTTAATATTTATATTATTATTAAAGCACCCTATAGTTACTTATTTAACTACTTATCTAATTATTTTATTATTATTTATAATTATTATAATAAACTTAATATTACTACTATCTACTCTAATATTATTATTTATAAGATAATTATTATTTTCTAGTAGTTTATCTATTTATTACTATTATTCTTAAAGAATCTATAATAGCCTTTCTTAAGAGGTTCTATATTAAATATATCTTATTTAATTATTTATATAATAGTATCTTACTCTTAGGTATCTAATCTCTAGTATATATCCTTATTATTAATACTTATAAGGTTATTAGCTTTAATTAGCTTATTTATTAATAATATTAATAGATTTATAGGTGATTTAGGTAATATTATCTATAAAGTAACCTTAATAAATAAATTATTTAAATTATACTTAATTATTTTATTAACTATAAAGTTATAGCATTTAAATATAGTCTATTTCCTTAAGTTTTATATATAAATAATATTTAATACTAATTATTTAATAAAGTATCTAACTAATACTTATAGTTCTATCTTTTTTTTTATAGTATATCTTATTATTATATATATATATAAGAGCTATATAAGTAAGTATTAGCTATATTTTTTTTAGCTATAATAATTATACTATTAATAAGTTTATTTAATTATTATCTTAAGGTTTTTTATCCTTAATCTTATATAGATATATTATTAAGTATTTATACTCTATAATTAATTATTTCTAGCTATAAATCTTATAATATATTATTTTTAATATATAGGCTTCTTAATATCTTTAATATCACCCCTTTAATATATTTAATATAGCTATTTTATTCTACTATTCCTAGAATTATCTATTTAAATATTATACTAATAATAAGATAATTAATATCTTTAATTAAGGTCTTTTTATTATCTATATAATATACCTTTACCTTAATATTAAACTAATATTTAACTTAATCTTTAAGGTTTATTATTATTTTATAAATATTACTCTTATATTTAATATACTTAACCTAATAGAATCTTATTATATTATTAATAAAGTATATAACTTAATTTAGGCTATTATAGCTTATAATTATCTAAATAAGATTAAAGTATATATATTTAAATACTTTATTTATATATATTATTAGTTATCTTAATATTTTTTATAAAATAAAAATAAGTCTATAAATATAATATTTATTCTTTAGCTTCTTAATATTATTTATAATCTTAATATTATTAATAGTATCTATAAGGTGCTTTAGGGTATTATATTTAATATAGCTATATTATCTATATTATCTCTTTATAATTTCCTTTATTATTAGGGGTTTTTATAATCTTTATAAATCTTTATTTATAATCTTTTTATTATTAATTATAATTATTATTATAGCTTAAAGTATTATATCTACTATAAATATAGTTTATAATTTATTATATTTAAGTATAAATTAATTATACTTATCTTAAATAATATAAATATTAATTAATTTATTTATAAGTTATATATTTAAGTTATCTTAATATAATTCTTTCTCTTTTAATTACTTATATAATATAAGATTTATATAGAATCCTAGGGTATAGATTATATCTTTAAGATCTAGAGAGGTTTA
>NW_019209057.1:0-2794 GCF_001890105.1 Penicilliopsis zonata CBS 506.65
GGGCTAGATTAAGGGCTAGATTAAGGGCTAGATTAAGGGCTAGATTAAGGGCTAGACTAAGGGGTAGTAAAGGGGAGGGCTTATAAGTTAGTAAAGAGATCATTTAGAGATCACTAGTTAATAACTAGGATATAGTATAAGAATTAAGTTATTATAATAATAAAGATAATAAGCTCTATAGCTAGAGTTAGGATTAGGCTAATTACTATAGTTACTTTAGAGGTACTATAGGTATAGTTACTATCTTTCTCTTCTATACTACCTAAAAGGAGAGCCAAAGTAGAGATTATTAGCTATTTTTTTTTAAAAAAAGCTTTATATAATATATAGAAGGTCTTCTTTATAGAATATATAAGTTATTAGTAGATTTATTATTAAGTGCACTAATATTAGGCTATAATAATAGTGGTAAGGATCTAAAAGACCCTTAAGAACCTAATATTATAAAATAATATTAATAAAATATATATATTTTAAAGTATAATAAATAAGATGCTATATATCTTTAATTTCTTATTATAGTTAAGGTTAAGCCCACTAAGGGTAGGGCCTTTAACTAGATTATATAACTATTATTATATAAATAGAAGAAGTAATAAGAGAGTAGACTATTAATAATAATAGAAAAAAGTATTAAAATTATAAGAGTAAGAATTAAGAATAAGAAGTAGAAAAATAGTAGAAAGTTTAGTTATTAAAAATTCAGCTTCTCATATAAAGAGATAATATAACCTATTATATTTATAGAGTTATATATATTTTATATAGTAATAATAAATAAAGATAATTTTAAGTATTAATTTTAAAAGAACTAACTAGATAAGAGCAATTTAAAGGAATAAGGTAAAATTAAGGAATATTTAAAATTATATTAAAAAGAAAGCCTATATTATATTAAAGTAATACTTATAATAAGTGCTCAATAAAAGGCTTTTACTTACTATACTAGATATATAAATATATTATTTTAGATTTAATTAAAAAAAATTATAGCTCTTCCTTATTATTATTAAAGTTGCTATTAAGGATGCTACTATTATTATTATTTATTTCTTAAACTATATTATTAATACTATAAATAAGAGTACTAATAATAGTATTACTAGATTAATTATTATTCTCTTCTAGGGCTTTACTATTTATAAGCTAATAAAGTATGCCATCATACATAACCTAATTCTAAAGGTTAATATTATAAGTAGTTAAGTTAAGGCTAAATAACTACTTATTAAGCTTTATTAATAGACTAGAGATAGCCTTAGCCTAATTCCTTATAACTATCCTAATATAAAAAGAGTCTTTAAGCCAATACTTATATATAAGTATTATATACTCTTAACTAAGATAATATATATAACTAACTACTTATTTAATAATTAATTTAGATATTACTATACTAAAAAAATGAATATTTTAGTATAGCTTTTATAGATTAAGCCTAGCAGCATTAATATTAAAAGAGTAAATAAAAATATAATATTTATTCTAATTATTATTAAACTATTTTATTAAGTTATCTTATTAAGATATTAATAATTTAATATAATAAGAAGTAGTATTAATTCTAGCCTTATAAAGGATAGCCTCCATATAAATCTACTCTCTAGAAAATATAGTCTATATAATTAACTTCTTATTATATAAGAGTACCTAATTATAGATAATAGGGAGCATTGCTCATATTTTTAGTAAGCTATATAGAAAAAACTTTAAATAGGCACTTTAGTAATAGAATAATATTAACTATTAGACTTAATAATAAAAGACTTTTATTTTTATATCTTTAATAAGTATATGTTTTATAATATGCTCCTCTCACTTATTAATTAATTTCTTTAAGTATATATAAAGAAACTTAAGTATATAAGAGATGTTTTCTACTTTAATAATAGTATTAATAAATTAGAATCCTATTTAATCTATAAGTAGAGTAAGCTTTTAAAACTTTTTTATATTCTAAATATATTTATTTAGATCTTTAGTAGACTATATAAATAAGCCTTACTAATATAGCTTACTAAACTTATTATATATAGCTTATTTAAACTTATTAAAATTAACTAATATAACTCTATAATATAAGGCCAGGATGTCACTCCTAATTATCTAGTCTAAATTAAAGAGGATATATAAGAAGAGTATCCACTAGATTATTAAATATATTAAGATTTTTTAGAGCTAGGACCTAATAAGGTTAAAGATTATATCTAAATAGAGAATAAATTTTTTAATAGCCTCTATAGTATATTATAAGTAAGAGCCTAGGTGGCCCTTATTAAGATTAAAGATATTACTATTTAGGTTAACTCCTAAAGTGCCCTAGTCTATAGCCACCTAAATTAATAGAGAGGAGAATAAGAAAGGCAGGTAACCTTATATATCTATAATTAAGTTAAAAAAGAGTATTACTATTAGTAATAGATAAAATACCCTATTAAGCTAGGTTATAATATAATAAATATTAAAGATTAAGTTTCTTAATATATATATCTTATTTAGGATAACCATGCTAAATTTGCTGCTAAGAAGAAATAGCTAGTTATTTAATAGTAGAATATTCTTTTTATTATATACTCTATTTTTAGTATCTACTTATTTTCTAAATATAATAGGGCCATATTATATATTTAAGGTTAAATATAAGATAATAATTATAGTATAACCTCTAACTAGTGTCTTATTAAAGAAGTTAGAATTAATATTTAGCTTCTTATTAATAACTTAGGCTCCTACTAATAACTTTCTATAATAATTACTATAATAGATAAATATATATAAGTATTTTAAGATAAAC
>NW_019209058.1:0-2774 GCF_001890105.1 Penicilliopsis zonata CBS 506.65
AAGGGAAGAGATGGCTGATGGTTGCTATTGCTGCTACGGCTCGGACGCGAAGCAGGTGGTTGTGCGGTGCGGCCGCGCCAAACGAGGCGACGCTAAGCCTAATCGGGCACGCACCTCTGACATTATCTATATAATTAGTATTAATATATATAGTTAGGCCTTTATATAGTTTATATCTTAAAGTAATACTATTATTCTTATAATACTTTAAGTATTATAAGAGGTGTTTAATAGCTATAATATTAGTTTTTATTAAGAATATAAATTAGTATTATAAATAAATAATTATATATATAATATCTATATAGATTTTTATAATTAGCTAATTACTTTTATTTATAATTTTTTAATATTAAGAGAGATCTATAAGAGAAGATAAGTCCTTAAAGAGCTTTAAATACTATAGATTTATTAATATATTAATTAATATATAATTTAATATATTTAATTTTAATAGTCACTATTTAATATAGGGTGCCTAGAAGATATAAATTATCTTATTAATATAATTATATACTAGGTGATATCCTAGAAATTTTAATAATTTACTAATAACTTTAAGAAGAAAGGCCTTATTTAACTAATCCTTAATATTATTAACTTCCTCTTTAAAGAATATAATAATTATTATAATATTTATATATATTAAGACTATTACTAAGATATCTTATTTATAGATATAAATATAAGGGTTATTAATAATAGGTATAAACCTAAGCTCTTTAAGTTTTTAATTAATTATTTAATTTTATAATATTATTAATTACTATAGACTATATAATACCTACTATAAGAGATATATATACTTTATTATTCTAGTTAAATCTTATTAAAAATTATATAAAGATTTATTTATTAATTAATTTAATATTTAAATATATTATAATAAAGTTAATTTATTTTATAAATATATTAAGTATTATAATTATTAATAGTATAATCTTAATTATAATTTTTAATATAATAAGAGTATAAGTCTTATTAAAATTATAGCCTTATTATTAGTAATTATTATAAATAACCTAATAAACTCTATATTTAATAATAAAGTTATTAGTATTTATTTTAAATATAAAGACTTATTTATTAAGAATTAAGAATATATTTATAGGCTTATTAATTATTATTTAAATACCTTTAGCTTTAAGCTTTATAATCTAATCTTTAATAGTCTTTATTTAAAGGTTCTTTTAAGAGGATACTATAGCCTCTTTTTATAACTTAAAGAATATAATATTATTTATTTTAAGTCTTAAAATTAGTATTACTATAAAGTATCTCTTTAGGGGTTTCTTAAGGAATATTATAGATATAGACTTTATACCCTCTATAGGCTTATAGACTTATTTAATATAAATATTATATTAATTAGATAATATGTTGGAGGTGTCTGCCTAGTTAGGCCTAGCGCCATCCTGCTTGCCTTTTCTCTCTCGCCTGCGCGCATCCTAGATAGCTTTATTATTATTATCTATCTATATATCTCTTCCACTTTCTCTAGGCCATCTATTGCCTAATATGATAGTATATCACATTTCCTTCTAGGTCCAGTATCATCTTTTTTATATTAATTTATTCCTATTAAGAATTAGGGCCTATAGGCTAGGCCTAGGGGCCATAAAGCCTCCAGGCCCAATGCGTCGCATTAATATAAGAAAAATTCAGAAATTAATATCTATGGGTAAGGCTTATAGGTAGGGGCCTCTAGGTCACTATTAAGATTTAATATTAATAATTTAATATTAACAATTTAATGTCAACAATTTAATATTAATATTTTTTTTATTATAATTTAATAAGAATAGTATTACTAACCCTAGAGGCATATGCTAATAACCCCCCCTCCTCCTATTATAACTAAAACCTTCAAATCGCGACTAGAAATAATTATAAATAGGGATTATAGGATGACCATAAGAAATAGTGTATCCTATATAATAACTATAAGATGGCAAATAGTGATAGTAATATAGGGAAAGGCGATATCTAAAGGGCTAAGGGGAGGATTAGGATCATGATTTTTTTTATATATTTAGTATTAGGTAGAGTGCTTTAGTGAAGGGGGGTGTATTAGAGGTATTTACCTAGTTAGGCTTAGTATTATCCTGCTTGCCTTTTCTCTCTCGCCTGCGCGCGTCCTAAATAGCACCACCACCATCATCTATCCACACATCTCTTCCACTTTCTCTAGGCCATCCGTTGCCTGACATAATATATCTTTATTAATTCTAGATAATATATAAAATATAATAAATATATTTAATTTTTTAGATTAAGTATAGTTAATGTTGGCCTAGCAGGCCTGGAAAAGGGAAGAGATGGCTGATGGTTGCTATTGCTGCTACAGCTTAGACACGAAGCAGGTGGTTATGCGGTGTGGCCGCGCCAAATAAGGCGATACTAGGCCTAATTAGGCATGCACCTCTAATACACCCCTTATTATTAAGCACCTATCTAGACTAGCTAACCTCTTATTTAATATTAATTAAAGCATGTAATAGTAGAAAGAAAAAAAAAAGGGGGGGATTATTTACTTATTAATTATTAATTATTCCTTATCTAATTTATTTCTAGTATAGGTTAGCATCACTACTTTCTAAAGATTAACTAGTTCTTTAAATATAATATGCTTTACTTAATCTAGAGGCTTTATTAAGCTATTAGTAGAGTTTATATAATTATTTATTTATTTAATCTTAATTAGTCCCTTATTAATTATATTATAAATAAAAAAGTAATAATTATTAATTTATTTAGTTATTATATTAAAACTA
>NW_019209059.1:0-2732 GCF_001890105.1 Penicilliopsis zonata CBS 506.65
ATATTAATAACTTTATTATTAAATATAGAGCCTATTAAGTTATCTATAGTAATTAATAATAATAGGGCCGTGATTTTAATAAGACCTACGCCCCTATTATATTAGAAACTATAATTAAGATTATACTATTAGTAATTATAGTACTTAATATATTTATAGAATAGGTTAACTTTATTATAGTATATTTAAATACTAAATTAGTTAATAAATAGATCTTTATATAACCTCTAATAGAATTTAACTAGAATAGTAAAGTGTGCCTTTTATAGTAGGTATTATATAGCCTATAGTAATTAGTAATATTATAAAACTAAATAATTAATTAAAAACTTAGAGAGCTTAGGTTTATGCCTATTATTAATAACCCCTATATTTATATCTATAAATAAGACACCCTAGTGATGATCCTAATATATATAGATAATATAATAATCACTATGTTCTCTAAAGAGGAAGTTAATAATATTAAGGATTAGTTAAATAAGGCCTTTCCTCTTAAAATTATTAGTAAATTATTAAAATTTCTAGGATGTCACCTAGTATATAATTATATTAATAAAATAGTTTATATCTCCTAGGCACCCTATATTAAATAATAGCTGTTAAAATCAGGCATATTAGACTATATACTAGCTAATATACTAATAAATCTATAGTATTTAAAGCTCTCTAAGGACCTATCCCCCCCTATAGATCTCTCTTAATATTAAAAAGTTATAGATAAAGGCAATTGGCTAACTATAAAGATCTATATAGATATTATATATATAATTATTCATCTATAATGCTAATCTATATCCTTAATAAAAACTAATATTATAGCTATTAAACACCTCCTATAATATCTAAAGTATTATAAGAATAATAGCATCACCTTAAGATATAGACCATATAAAGGCCTAGCTATATATATTAATACTAGTTATATAGATAATAATAATAATAAGTTAATAGAGATATATATTATAATATTTATAAAGGCCTTAATCTTATAGGCTTTATATAAATAAATATTTATTACTATATTAAGTATTATTACTAAATTCTATGCCTTATTATAGGCAATTAAAGAGGCCATATAGCTAAAGAAATTAACTATTATTATAGAGATTAAAAAGGAAGGCCCTATTTCTATTTATACTAACTTATCTAATACTATAAATATTCTTAAGAAGAATAGTTTTAACACAATGACTAAATAGATTAATAATTATTACTTTTTTATTTATAATATAATTAATAAGGGACTAATTAAGGTTAAATAGATAAGTAGTTATATAAACCCTGCTGATGGCCTAATAAAGCCTCTAGATTAAGTAAAGTATATTATATTTAAAGAACTAGTTAATCTTTAAAAAGTAGTAATATTAACCCATATTAAGAATAAATTAGATAAGGAATGATTAATGATTAATAAGTAAATAATTCCCCCTTTTTTTTCCACTATTATATACTTTAATTAATATTAAATAAGAGGTTAGCTAGTCTAGATAGGTGCTTAGTAATAGGAGAGTATATTAGAGGTGTGTGCCTAATTAGGCTTAGCATCACCTTATTTGGTGCGGCCGCACCACATAACCACCTGCTTCATGTCCAAGCTGTAGCAGCAATAGCAACCATCAGCCATCTCTTCCCTTTTCCAGGCCTGCTAGGCCAACATAATATTAAAGATTAATTAAATAAGGCCTTTCTTCTTAAAATTATTAATAAATTATTAAAATTTTTAGGATATTATTTAATATATAATTATATTAATAAGATAATTTATATCTTCTAGGCACCTTATATTAAATAGTAGTTATTAAAATTAAATATATTAAATTATATACTAATTAATATATTAATAAATCTATAGTATTTAAAGCTCTTTAAGAACTTATCTCCCCTTATAGATCTCTTTTAATATTAAAAAGTTATAAATAAAAATAATTAGCTAACTATAAAGACTTATATAAATATTATATATATAATTACTTATTTATAATATTAATCTATATTCTTAATAAAAATTAATATTATAGCTATTAAATACCTCTTATAATACTTAAAATATTATAAGAATAATAATATTACTCTAAAATATAGACTATATAAAGGCTTAGCTATATATATTAATACTAATTATATAAATAATAATGTCAGAGGTGCGTGCCCGATTAGGCCTAGCGTCGCCTCATTTAGCGCGGCCGCACCACACAACCACCTGCTTCGCGTCTAAGCTATAGCAGTAATAGTAACCATTAGCCATCTCTTCCCTTTTCTAGGCCTGCTAGGCCAACATAGTAGCATATTATTTAAAAAGATAGAGTATACCATATTTAATAAATTCTTATTTATTTAAGATCTTATTTAAGTAATATTAATGTCTGCAAAATAATAGGCGATATAAGTAATTTAGATAATATAAATGGTTCCCCTAGGGCTGAACGCGTTCAAAAAGACTAATAATAATTAAATTTAAAAAATCTATACTTACCTAATTAATAAATCAAATATTAATAGGCCTATATAATAGGGATAAAACTAATTAAAGGTTCACCTAATAAGTAGCAGCTATATTAATAGTTAAAGGTGTTAATTAAATAACTAAAATTATAGATAGTCAGCTTATTCTAGATATTATTAAGAAGTTATAAAGTAAAGAGAATATTAAATATTAGGAGGACTATATCTAGTAGGTTCTTAAAGCTAATAACCTAAAGAATATTATTTATAAAGATATATCTAGACTA
>NW_019209060.1:0-2729 GCF_001890105.1 Penicilliopsis zonata CBS 506.65
ATAAAAAAAAGGACTATATTTTTGAAATCCTCTCAAAAAACGAATTATCATATTTCAAAATAAAGAAAAAATATGAAGGTTTAGGAAGTATCTAATATATGAGATTTGCCCTATAGAAGGGTTAGGAGATCTTATGTCATTAGTGAGCAGGCACCTTAGTGTTCCACTAAGGTGATCCTGCTCATGGCCGCGCGGGAGTTCACAATATTGCTTGCTCATGATATCACAATAGTATTAATTTTAATAAACTATTTATAATAGTTATCTAAATAATTATAAGATAAGGTAAGAAGGTAAAAATAAGAAAAAAAAGAGAAAAGCCTATACTTAATTATATAAATAAAGGGTAAAGAGATCACCCCTTAAAGAGTACTAAAAAATACTAAAAAGAAATTTATTATAGAATTTACTAAAAAAAAGAGACTAGCTATAAAGAGCTAATAATAATACTTTAAGATATAAATACTAATTACTTCTTATAATAATACTTTTCTTATAGATTCTCCTCCTTCTCTTCCTTTATAGTAATAGTAATAATAATTAATATACTCTTATAAGCCTTAAGAGTGGCTATTTATTAATATATATTAATAATAATCTAATAAATCTTTAGTAAATTATTAATATTAGTATTTAATAAGGGAAATAGAATAATAAGGGGGGTATTATTATAATTAATAAGTTAAAAGAAACTATTAATTAAATCTTTTTAATAAATATTTATAGCCTCTTTAATCTTCTAATCTATAAAGTTAAAATAATAAACTAGGAACTCCCTAAAATAATATATTATATTCTTATAGAAAATAGTTAAATATTAAAGTAATATCTTTAGAGGAGTAAAATTTAGAATAATTTAATAAAGAGTTAATTAAGCCCTCTTTATAATTAAAATAATAAGAGTACTTAATTATAAGCTAATTAAAGTAGTATTAGTATTAATAATAAATAATAAGTTTAATAAAGCTAAAAAGATAATAAAAAGTATAGTAGTTAATATTAGATTAATAATAAGAGTTATAAAAGTAATAAAAGTAGTAAAAGTAATAAGTAATAAAGTCCTCTTCTTTTTAATCTTCTTTTTTTTTATTACTTCTTATACTTATTCTTCTTCTTTTACTCTTTATTACTATTATAGTTAATACTTATAATATATTAGTAACTAATAATAAAAAGACCTAAAAGAAATAAATATAAATTATAATTAATACTTTTATTATAAAAAAGATAGTTTATATATATCTTAATATAATAAATTTAATACTTATCTTTATTAAGCTCCTTAATAGAAGGTATAATATAAATAGTTTAGAGACTATTATTATAGGTATATTTTAAATAAAAATTAGCTACTATAAGTCCTTATTTAAAAATAATAGTAATAAAGAGCTTTAATATATAGCTTAAGACTAATATCTAGTTACCCTAAAAGAAGTCTTAATATATATAAATAATAAGAAATAAATAAATAAGCTTATAATTATTAAAGAAGATTATATATACCTCTAAAAGAAGTTTAGTTTTTATTATTATTAGCTATATCTTACTCTCTAGATTAATAAACTTATAGTAAGTAATAAGTATTAGACTACTATAATTAGTAATCTATTTTAAATAATAAGAGCTTAATAAAGGTTAAGGGAGAGACTTCTTAATAAATAGTAAAAAAGTCCTAAAAGATACTAAATACTTAGTCTTTAATAATTAATAAAAATAATTAAACTTATAATAAAAATACTAGATAGAGGACTTAGAGTCCTTAAATTTATTATTAAAAGCTATTAGTATAAAATAGTTATAAAAAGTAATAATAGTAAAAGAGAGAATAAAGAAGAAATTACTAATAAATAGATAAAAAAATATATTTTTTATTATAAATAAAGAGATTATAAGGTTATTTAGTAATAATAATTATAAGTATATCTTATACCCTTATCTAGGACTAGGTGACCCTTTATTAATTAGTAAGTAATTAATAAAGTAACTAAAGAATAAGTCTTTATTTACTAATTATAGGCCCTTATTAAATAGGATCTATAAATTATTTATTAATAATTAATTTATCTTAATAAGGCCCTAAAGGGAGGATTAAGACTTTATAAATAAAGTTTTAATTAAATAAAAAAGAATATAATATTATAAATAAATAATATTATAAACTCTTATATAGCTATAAATAAAATTATCTTAATAAAATATTAAGGTGCTTACTTATTAATAATATAAGATCTCTTAACCCTAATAAAGTAGTTATATAGAGTTTTTACTCTATACTAGGGATTAATTAATTTTATAGAGTTTTATCACTACTAGATTACTTAGCTTTTAATAAGTTAAAAGAAGGTATATAGATACCTTCCCTCTAACCTATAGTAGTAATAGAATAGAGATTTTCTAGAGGAGTTAGCTTTTAAATATTATAAAGGTCTAATATTTATTAGTTATCTTAGGGTATATTATAATTATGTCTACTCCCTTATATAGGCTATACTTTATACTAGTCTATAATATACCATCAACTAGCATATATATAGTAAATCTAGATTAGTTATTATAGATATATATACTTATGCCTAAATCTAGGATATAGCTATTACTTAATATATATCTTATAATATTATTTATATTAAATAATTTACTTACTTTTTATTAGGTATATATATTATTTATATTAATAGCTTAGCTTATTATAGAACTCTTAATTATATACTTATCCTTATTAAGTTTAA
>NW_019209061.1:0-2689 GCF_001890105.1 Penicilliopsis zonata CBS 506.65
GTCTAGGGTTAGTCTTTTAATTATTATTATTACTATAGTTATCTTTAGATATATTATTATTAAATATTATTTTTTTAGATGTCTCTTATTTAGAGATGCTTTCTAAAGAGATTAATATCTTCCTTTATTAGTCTCTTTATTATTAAATTATTATCTTTATTAGGGGGTTTTATTTCTTTTATTATATCTTCTACTAAGCTTTTTTAATTATATACTTTATAATAATATTATTATTAATATCCTTATTAATCTCTTCCCCCCTTATTCTTAAGTATTCTCTTAAGTACTTTATTATTTATTATCTCTTTACTACTTCTTATTCTTTTTTTATTATTATTAATAACTTCTTATAAGAGAGTAATAGTGATTTTTATTTCTTTAAGATTTTTCTTATCTTAATTAGATACTATAGTATAATATTTTATTAATATAGCACCTATTATATCACCACTAATATTTATAGCTAGTTTAGTTTATTTATCTTAATAATAATTAATTATTAATTATTAATTAAGTTTTATAGTACTTATTTATTAGGTTCCTTAAGGGTATATATATTTAGGGGGTATATCTTTAGCACCCTATATAGACTAAACCACTTATTCTCTAACTTTTTTAATAATTTATTCTTAATTAGTATCTAGTTATCTTTTTTAAAGTCTATTTTTATTACTAGGCTATTATATACTATTTTTATTTTTATTATATAGTTTAATAATAGCTTATTTATTAGTAATTAAGTATAATTAATATACTAGAGTTATTCTTCTGTCTCTATAAGGTTATTATTTACTAATCTCTTATTATTATTACTTAGGATATAGGGGTTAACACTATATAAGAGGTAGAAGAGGCTTTTTTTTATTATTATATAAGTTTATATATATATAGTAAAAAGGGCCTATAGAAGGTATTTATCTTAAATCTTTATTAATTTTCTTATAATATATTTTATAAGTATTTAGCCTAGGAGGCCATTAAGGTTCTTAACCTTATTATTTATCTATAGATAATATAATATTATTATTTAGTATCTTATTTATAGGATCTTTAGATAGTATTAGATCACTACTATTAATAAGTTTAGTCTATTATTTAATAAAAGTTTATAAAGGGTGCTATAATTTATAAAGATTTTATTATATAAGAATTTAGTAATTATCTTTATTATATCTTCTAGAACTATATAGGCCACTAGCTAATCTATTATATACTTAATTACTATAATAATTTATTAATTACTATTAGGAGTTAATAATAGGGGTCTAATTAGGTTAATAGCCCACTTTTTAAATAATAGAGTTATTATTAGTAGGCTAAGGCATCTATATTAAAGGTCCTCCTATAAGCCTTATAATATTTAATATATAGGGTAATTTTAGATATATTATTTAATATTAGCCTATATTATTAGTTATTATCCCTAGGGCTAAATAACACCTATAAGTTTTAGGTATTTAAGATATTTAAATTTATTATATATTTACTTAATAAAGTTAGTGTAAAAAGAGACTAAGAGATATAGTACTTTATAGTTATTATAGATATACTTTAGCTTATTATTATTCTCTTCTATTAAGTAAAAATTAAGAGTTATCTTTTTAATTATATATTAGAGACCCTAGTATATAAGTGCTTTATTTATTATTAAATATATTACTATACTTTTTAGCTACTCCTTCTTTAAGTAGCCTTAAAGTGCTAATAGGGAGGCTATAAATATTTATTATTATTCTTATTAAATTATATCCTTTACCCTATCTCTAGGCCTATCTTTAATAAAGTTAAGTTAGTAATTAATAATATTAAGAATAATTATTTTAGTCTCTTTTTAATAGTAAATCTTTAGATTATATTTATTAAACTTATTAATTTACTATATAAGTCTCTTAAAGTATATCTTTATTATTAATAAATATTATAAGCTTTTATAATCTATAATAATAATTATAATAGTACTATTTTTAATATAATAGTCTTAAGTTTATAGCACCTCTTTTATTATAAGTAGCTTTTTTTTTTATATTAAGTAGTTTTACTCTACTAAAGATAGCTTTTATTTATTAAATATAATAAGATAATTAGTATTATCTTCTACTATTTATAAGAGAATTATATTAATAGTCTACTTAAAGGCATCTATCTTAATATAGAACTTCTTCTTATAATCTAGTAGATAAAGTATTAAAGTAATTATTAAGACTTTCTTTACTACTTAAAAGGTAGCCTTATATAATATAATCTATATAATAGGTTAAAACTTTTTTATATATAATTTAGTATTTAATTTCTTTAGTAGATTATATAAGGGTATAGTAATATATATAAACCTCTATATAAATTATTAGTAGTAAGTAGCTAATCCTAGGAATTAGTAAACTTTATAGATATTCTAAGGCCTTAGCTAGTTTAATATTACTTTAACTTTCTTAGGTATAGATAATATCTAGCCTCTTTTAATAATATACCTATAGAACTCTAGTTTCTTTATAATAAACTTATATTTTAATATCTTAATATATAGTTAATACTCTTTTAGGGCGGTGAGGACCAGGTTAAGATATTAGTAATACTTATTAATATTCTTAAAGAAAATAAGGATATTATTAAGATATATTACTATAAAGTAGCTAATATACTTCCTTAAGATATAATTTATTATTATCTAGAATATTACTAATATATTATA
>NW_019209062.1:0-2636 GCF_001890105.1 Penicilliopsis zonata CBS 506.65
TTTTTTTTTATGAATATACAATAGATTAAAAGTATAAAATATAATATAGTAATAAGTAACTTACAATTAAAAATATCTAAGGAACGACTCGAACGTTCACGGCAAAGCCAGCAAAGCTTAAGTTTGCCCTGTATACCTAATTTCAGCACTTAGATTATATTGGAGTGATTAGATATAAGTTCAAATCAATATATAAGTTAAAATTAATAAATATATTAAGTTTTTCAAATAAGACTAAAATGACTTGAACATTTATAGAAACCATCATGAGTGATTCGCTTTACCAATTAAGCTATAGCCTTTAATAATGCAGGTTTAGGATTTGCACCTAAGTTTTATGATCATGAGCCATATATGTTACTATTACATCAACCTGCATGTGTAGCCTGTAAGGGACTCGAACCCTTAACCTTTCGTGTGTAAAACGACTGCTCAACCAATTGAGCTAACAAGCTTTATACTATAAAGAATAACTTTAATATTATAAATCAACCCAAGGGAGATTTGAACTCCCGCACTAACAGTGAAAATGTTATGTCTTAACCAACTTGACCATTGGGTCTATAGCTCAGTGCAAGTATCGCACTTACTTCTACCGATTACAAAACGGTTGCATTACTTTTATGCTAACCAAGCCGAATTTTATTATATGTCAAATATTTAGTATATTAATAATTAGTACTTTATGTCTAAAAATCTCTTGATTTGTACAACTAAAGCCTATTAATTGTTAAATTAAACCACTTAAAAAGGGATTTTTAACAATTATAATCGTAGTGTTCTTCTACGTTTAAAAGTATCCTAAAATTAGCTTCGCATTTAGATGCTTTCAGCGCTTATCCTCAACTGACGTAGCTTTCCTGCCATGCCTATGGAATTATTTACTTAAGTATAAGCAAATCAGTCTTAAGACTAACATAAACAACAGGTAAACCAGAGGTCAATGTACCCAACTCCTTTCGTACGAAGGGTATATTTTTATTTTACTTTAATTTCCTCTAGAAGATAGAAACCATACTGTCTCACGACGTATTAAACCCAGCTCATGTAGCTCTTTAATCGACGAACAGTCGAACCCTTCATGATTACTGCACGCATGAGGATGAGCTAAGCCGACATCGAGGTGCCAAACCGCGCACTCAATTTGTACTCTCTTGCGCAAATTAGCCTGTTCAATTAATGTTATCATAAAAGAATTTCTTTTATTTCCACTTTTCACAAAATGGTTCAGACTATTTCATCATCTTTATTAACTATTTTAAGGTAGAAAGATATGTAATTTTTATTTTATTTATTAAGTACCACTTATTCAACCTTTAACACCAAAAGATCCAATACGAGATTTAGAATTTATTACCGTATGTTGTATATTTGGTTTAAAACTTCCTCTTATTACACTTGAAGGATAACCTTTTAAAGAAGAATATGTATTAACTAAATTACCATTATAAATTGCTTTGTGTCTAGATCTTGATGCAGTAAAACGTCTAGTTAATCTACCTGCAGCTTCTAATCTTACACCTGATATTCTTTTATATTTAATATCAGATAATACAACTTTTTTCAAGTTTTTTGAATTTGTTTTATTATATTGCATTAAATTACTTAATAAATTATTAGTTGTATCTACATTATTTATTTTAAATATATTTTCTAAATCAAAAAAATATTTTGATTTTTCATTTAATTTAATTTTTTTAATTTTTGCTTTTCTTAATACAGCTTTTATATTTTTTATTAGTTTTCTTTTTCTTTTTAGTTTTAATACTAAAGGTTGTGTAAAAATATCACTATTTAAATAAAAGTATTTTAAATTAATTATATTAAATTCTATATTTTTTTTAAATATTTTCTTTATTAAATTTATTAATCCTTGTAAATATGAATATTCAAATTTAGCTTTATTAATGTAAAGTAATTGTTTATAATACATATAATATTTTAATCTTAAAATAGATCTATTAATAAAATATTTATAATAAATCTTTTGTATTAAATATAACTTTGAATCAGAATTTAAAATATTAGTTAATATATTACTTTTTTCATTATGTTGTTTTAATATATTTAATCCTTGAGAATTTATTAATTTTAATTTTTTTTCAAATTCAGGTTTTTTAAAAAATCTTAAATATCTTCTTTTAAGTTTTAATAAATAATTAAGTTTTTGTCTATTATATACATATAATGTAATACTTACTTTATCATTAGTATGTTTAAATTCACCATCGCTAATAAATATTCTATTTGTAGATATTTTTCTAAATCTACGACGTAATCTTTCTTTTCTTAATTTTGATTCCATTTTTAAATTGTATGAATTAAAATATCTGTTAATTAATTTCATTACCAATCTACTAGCTACAGGTATTAAACTTAAAGCATTTTTGTTATAAACATATATACTACTTTTTCAATTTCTTACTGAAGGAACAAAATCTTTGTTATATAAAATAACATTTTCATTAAATGTTCTTTTTTTATATGTATTTTTTAATTTTGATTTTATAATATTTAACATATTTATAAATATTGTATTATATATTAATATAATTAATTTAATTAATTATATAATATTAAAGCTTGAAAATTCAAGTCTATTACATTATTATTAATAATAATTATACAAAAAAAAA
>NW_019209063.1:0-2629 GCF_001890105.1 Penicilliopsis zonata CBS 506.65
AGTCTACTAAAGATCTAAATAAATATATTTAGAATATAAAAAAGTTTTAAAAGCTTACTCTACTTATAGATTAAATAAGATTCTAATTTATTAATGCCACTATTAAAGTAGAAAATATCTCTTATATACTTAAGTTTCTTCGCGCGCACCTAAAGAAATTAATTAATAAGTAGGAGGAGTATATTATAAAATATATACTTATTAAAGATATAAAAGTAAAAGTCTTTTACTATTAAGTCTAATAATTAATATTATCTCACCACTAAAGTGCCTATCTAGAGTTTCTTTTATGCGGCTTACTAAAAATATAAGTAATACTCCCTATTATCTATAATTAGGTGCTCTTATATAATAAGAAATTAATTATATAGATTATATTTCCTAGGGAGCAGGTTTATATAGAGGCTATCCTTTATAAGGCCAGAATTAATACTACTTCCTATTATACTAAATTATTAGCACCTTAATAAGATGACTTAATAAAATAGTTTAATAATAATTAGGATAAATATTATATTCTTATTTACTCTTTTAATATTAATGCCGCTAGGCTCAATCTATAGAAGCTATACTAAAATATTTATCTTTTTAATATAGTAATATTTAAATTAATTATTAAATAAGTAGTTAGTTATATATGTCGTCTTGGCTAAGAGTATATAGTACTTATATATAAGTACTAGCTTAAAGACTCTTTTTATATTAGGATAGTTATAAGAAATTAGGCTAAGGCTATCTCTAGTCTATTAATAGAGCTTAATAAGTAGTTATTTAGCCTTAACTTAACTACTTATAATATTAACCTTTAAAACTAGGTTATATATAATGGCATACTTTATTAGCTTATAAATAGTAAAGCCCTAGAAGAGAATAATAATTAATCTAGTAATATTATTATTAGTACTCTTATTTATAGTATTAATAATATAGTCTAAAAAATAAATAATAATAATAGTAGCATCTTTAGTAGCGACTTTAATAGTGATAAGGAGAAGCCATAATTTTTTTTAATTAAACTTAAAATAATATATTTATATGCTTAATATAGTAAGTAAAAGCCTTTTACTAAGCACCTATTATAAGTATTACTTTAATATAATATAGGCTTTCCTTTTAATATAGTTTTGAATATTCCTTGATTTTACCTTATTCCTTTAAATTACTCTTATCTAGTTAGTTCTTCTAAAATTAATACTTAGAATTATCTTTACTTATTATTACTATATAAAATATATATAACTCTATAAATATAATAGGTTATATTATCTCTTTATATAAGAAGCTGAATTTTTAATAACTAAACTTCCTACTATTTTCCTACTCCCTATTCTTAATTCTCACTCTTATAATTTTAATACTTTTTTTTATTATTATTAATAGTCTACTCCCTTATTACTTCTTCTATCTATATAATAATAGTTATATAGTCTAGTTAAAGGCCCTACCCTCAGCGAGCTCAACCTTAATTATAATAAGAAATTAAAGATATATAGCATCTTATTTATTATACTTTAAAATATATATATTTTATTAATATTATTTTATAATATTAGGTTCTTAAGAGTCTCTTAGATCTCTACCACTATTATTGCAGCCTAATGCTAATATACTTAATAATAAATCTACTAATAGCTTATATATTCTATAAAGGAGACCTCCTATATATTATATAAAGCTTTTTTTAAAAAAAAATAGCTAATAATCTCTACTTTGGCTCTCCTTTTAGGCAGTATAGAAGAGAAAGGTAGTAACTATATCTATAGTACCTCTAAAGTGACTATAGTAATTAGCCTAATTCTAACTCTAGCTATAGAGCTTACTATCTTTACTATTATAATAATCTAATCCTTATATTATATCCTAGCTATTAACTAGTGATCTCTAAATAATCTCTTTACTAACCTATGAGCCCTCCCCTCTACTACCCCTTAGTCCAGCCCTTAATCCAGCCCTTAATCTAGCCCTTAATCTAGCCCTTAATCTAGCCCTTAATCTAGCCCTTAATCTAGCCCCCTATTTAGCCCTTAATCTAGCTCTTTATTTACCCCCCTATCTAGCCCTTAATCTAGCCACTCTATAATCTATAATACCTTTATAATTTTATAACTTATCTCTACCTAATCCTCTAGTTAGTGTCCTACTATTCTATAATAGAAGTATAGATTTAGATTCTACTCCTACTTTAAGTTAATTAAACTAATATAATTAAAGAGGGCCTTCTAAGAGAGAACTATTCCTTAAGTTAAAGCTAAATATATAATAGTACTTTATTATAGGTCTATTAAATTATAATATTAATAAGCCTATTTATACTATATTTAAAGGCATCTATTAAAGTAATAGAATTTATAAGGAAGCTCTAAATAAGGTCTAAGAATTATATAAAATATAGAAGTATTAAACACTAGTTAAAGCTAGAAGATTTTTTAATAATTAAGTAGTATTAACTAATATTAAAGAGTACTAAAGTATTATATCTTTTAAGGTATTACAGCAGGCACTTAATATAAATTATTATAAGATATAGTTAAATTCTATCTTTTTATAGGCCTATAAATATATATCCTTTTTAAAGGCCACTAAGTTTAGAAAAAATTCTTAAAATATAAGTTATTTCTAGTTACCTTAA
>NW_019209064.1:0-2581 GCF_001890105.1 Penicilliopsis zonata CBS 506.65
ACTATATTAATTAGGCGGCATGCCTTTATTAATTCTAGATAATATATAAAATATAATAAATATATTTAATTCCTTAGATTAAGCATAGTTAATTATCTAAATAATATCTTATTAAATAAGATTAGGGGATAAAGATAAATAGTAATTAAGAGGCTTTAAAATTATAATATATTAATTAATTAGTAGCAACTTTAATTAAGTACTTACTCTAGCTTTCTTTAATAGCTTTAAAAATAGAGAAAAAATATCTTTAAGGTTATAATCTTTAAATCCTCTATTCTATAGGTCTTATCTAATTATTTTTAGATATTCCTTATTATTATGCTAATATTAAATTTATTAAGCTTAGAGCTATAGATTATTTACCTTTTTCTTAAAGTCTTTAACTATTATATTTATCTATTTTATTATTATAGGTCTCTAGGGGGCCAACAGCACTATATTTATTATTTAAATTAATATAATAAATAGTAACTATTAACTTTAATAAGCTATATTATTAATAGTTTCTAGGGGTAATATCTTAGGGCATATTTAAATATTTAATAATAGTAATAATATTTATACTCTACTAGTTATAAATTAGGCCTCTTTAATAGAGTTAATAGGTTTAATAGTAGGTTTAATTATATAAATAGAGGAATTAATCTATATTATATAGCCTATATTAGAGAGATTATTTAAGAATAAACCTTTAGGAACTATTATTATTAAGTTATTAAATTAATTAAGGCTATTATACTTTATAAAGCTAATATCTCTTAACTTTTTAACCTTATTAAATAATAAAATCTAGATTTTATAAATATACTTATTATCTTTATTATAGCTAATAAGATAACTATATTTAGCTTATAAGCCTATTTTCTTTACTTATATATAATCCTCCTTTAAGATATACTTATATACTAGGCATCCCTAATATTAAATATAAGCTATTAAGATAGTAGAGTTTATTATATTAAGTTCCTCTCTATATATCTATAATAAGGATTTATTATAACCTTTATAAACTAGGTATTTAATAATATATACTATAGACTCTATAATATATAGCTATAGTTCTTTAGGTAATTTTATATTAATAATTATTATTTATATTATTTAATTAAGATAACTAGCCTATTACTCTAATATGCTGTTTAGCTCTAGGGATCTAGAAGATATAACTTTAAATATTATATAATCCTTTATTTATTTAATAAATTTTTTAAACTCTAGGCTACTATTTAAATATACTCTTATAAAATATAAGCCTTTAATATTCTTAAATATCTTAAAGATCTTAATCACCTTAGTACTCATCTTATTCTTTATCTTAATAAAATAAATATTAAAGATCTAATACTTATTATTTATTACTATTAAATAGTAATTAAGGCCACCTAGGCCTATTGGCTTTATAAGTTATAAGTCTATATAAATAAGCTTATTAATATATTATAAATATAAGGGTATATTATATAATATCTTCTACTTTACCTTTACTCTAGAGTATATATTATAATTAAACTCTATATTTTTTAATATATTATTAAGTATATAAACTATAGAGTAAAGCTTTTAAATACTATAATAGCCTAGATAATAGTGCTTAATAAATATATTAATAACTTTAAAGCTATATCTTATTATTATTATCTATATAATTAACTATAATAATATCCCTTATATATAAATATAGCTAATAATAAAGTTATTAATATTATATTATATATACTTATTTCTTATATCTACTTATAATCTGATCACCTTCTTATTACCTAATAATTTAAAGATATTATATAATATATTAGGGTTAAATTTATATTTAATTATAATATTATATAACTTATTATTAATATCTAGGATTTATATATTATACTTACTCTAGCCCTTAAAGGTTATTATTAAGCCACTTATTATCTCATATATAAGGCTTATATTATTAGTATATTTATAATAATTAAAGATAGTATTTTATTTAGAGTATATTATATAAGATAACCTTAAGTTAATTATTTATTAGTATATAATAAGTATATCTATAATATTATAATTAATTAGAGAGATCTATTTACTTAGTAATACTTTAGCTATATAAATAAGACTACTAATAGTAAATTTATTATTATTATTATTATTCTTAGGACTCTCTTTATTAATATTATTAATAAGTTTCTAGACTATCTTAATATACTTAATATTATTATTTTTTTTTAATATTAATAACTTATAATATTATACTATTACCTTTAGGGACTATCCTATAGGCTATATATTAATAATTAGGTAGTAGCAGCTTATAATATTATAATTTCTATTATTATAAAATATATACTTACTATTTATATCTTATATCTAGCTATTAAGCTATTTAGTAACTTAATTATATAGTTTTATATTCTTTAGTAACTTATTTCTATAAGTTATATTATTATTATTATTACTTAATCTTAGGTGCTTAATAACTCTTATAATAAGTATTTAATTACTCTTTAATTTACTAACCTTATCTTTAACTTTATTATAATATTATAAAAAATCCTTTTTAGTTATATTATCTATATTTAAATATTTATTAATAATATCTTTAATTTTA
>NW_019209065.1:0-2574 GCF_001890105.1 Penicilliopsis zonata CBS 506.65
TAATACTTTTATTAGTCTATAAATATATTATATAATAACAGCTCCTTTTTTATAAAAAGTAAATTTTATAATAACCTTAGCTAAAGTAGTTAATTTATTAGATTTATATACTTACTACCCTTAGAGTTATTTCTAGCTGCCCATAATAAATTATTAAATAAGTATATTTTTTACTAGTAGAGGGTTAATCTAGTTTATAACCTTTACTAATTTATAAATATATACCTAAATAAGTTATTTTCCTTAAGTAAGGTTCTTATACACCTTCTAGTAGTATTTCTTATTAAGGTGTTTAGTATAGTTATTAGTAATCTATTTCTTAAATTCTACTATAATCTTAATAAGGGTATAAAGCTTATTATTAATAGAGCTCTATAGATATCTTTATTACTTATATACCTTACTATTAAGCTTCTATTTTATTATTAGGACCTTCTTCTTATTAGTTATAAATTTCCTATATAGGACTTTCTTATCCTAAAAGTATTTATTTACTTATTATAGCTATTTTTGGGCGCCCTTATTTTAATACTTATTTATATATTTAGAGATTTAGTTAAGTTTTAAGATCTTTTAATAAGGATATCTATCTTAATTAGTAGGATTATTAATTAACTTTTAATAACTAGTTTTAATAGTGACTACTTAAGGGCCATTTTAGGGGCCTAGCTATCTAGTAGTTATTTAATAAAGATTATCTTAGAGCTAGGCTACCTATATATAGATAGTCTCTAGTTTTTAGACTAAATAGTTTATCTAGCCTCTTTTATCTTAAAGCACTTACTCTAGATATTCTAGAAGAGAATAAATATTTATTTTATCTACTTTAATAGTTATAATTATTAAGAGGATTTTAAATACCTTAGGTAATAAATAATTCTATATATTATTAATAAGATTTATTATTAACTTATAGTAGAAGATTAAGTCTTTTATTTACTTAGTTTCTTTAGTAAAGATACTTAATAATTTTTCTTTCTTTATTTAAGGAATCTTTTATCCCTTTTATCTAGCTTTTAAATCCTATTAATCCTTAAATATTATCTATAGTATAGTAGTCTATTAAGGTTAGTATAAGGGCTAACCCCTAATATAATATACTACTAGATATAATATTTAAAAGCTAATTCCTCTAGAAAATCCCTATTCTATTACTACTATAAATTAGAGGGAAGATATCTATATACCTCTCCTTAACTTATTAAAAGCTAAGTAACCTAGTAATGATAAAACTCTATAGAATTAATTAATTCTTAATATAGAGTAAAAACTCTATATAACTACTCTACTAGGGTTAGGAGATCTTATATTATTAGTGAGTAGACATCTTAGTGTTTTACTAAGGTGATCCTACTTATAGCTGCACAGGAGTTTATAATATCACTCACTCATAATATTAAACTATTATATACTATCTTTATTTTTATTATATAATTTAATAGTAGCTTATTTATTAGTGATTAAATATAGTTAATATACTAGAGTTGTTCCTCTGCCTCTATAAGGTTATTATTTACTAATCCCTTATTATTATTACTTAGGATATAGGGGTTAATGCTATATAGAAGATAAAAGGGGCTTTTTTTTATTATTATATAAGTTTATATATATATAATAAAAAGGGCTTATAAGAGGTATTTATCCTAGATCTTTATTAATTTTTCTATAATATATTTTATAAGTATTTAGCCCAGGAGGCCATTAAGGTTCTTAACCTTATTATTTATCTATAGGTAATATAGTATTATCATCTAGTGCCTTATTTATAAGATCTTTAGATAGTATTAGATCACTATTATTAATAAGTTTAGTCTATTATTTAATAGAAGTTTATAAGGGGTACTATAATTTATAAAGATTTTATTATATAAAAATTTAATAATTACCTTTATTATATCTTCTAAGACTGCATAGGCCACTAGCTAACCTATTATATACTTAATTATTATAATAATTTATTAATTACTATTAAGAGTTAGTAGTAGGGGTCTAATTAAATTAATAGCCTACCTTTTAAATAGTAGGGCTATTACTAGTAGATTAAGATATCTATATTAAAGGTTCTCCTATAAGCCTTATAATATCTAATATATAAAGTAGTCTTAAATATATTATTTAATATTAGCTTATATTATTAGTTATCATCCCTAGGGCTAAATAACGCCCATAAGTCCTAGATATCTAAGATATTTAAATTTATTATATATTTATTTAATGAAGTTAGTATAAAAAGGGACTAGAAGATATAGTACTTTATAATTATTATAAATATACTTTAGCTTATTATTATTCTCTCTTATTAAATAAAAGTTAGGAGCTATCTTTTTAATTATATATTAAAGACCCTAATATATAAGTGCTTTATTTATTATTAAATATATTATTATACTTTTTAGTTACTTCTCCTCTAAATAATCTTAAAGTGCTAATAAGGAGGCTATAAATATTTATTACTATTTTTATTAGACTATATCCTTTACCCTATCTCTAGGCCTATCTTTAATAAAGTTAAGTTAATAACTAATAGTATTAAGAATAATTACTTTAGTCTCTTTTTAGTAGTAAATCTTTAGA
>NW_019209066.1:0-2490 GCF_001890105.1 Penicilliopsis zonata CBS 506.65
ACTATTATATTAATAAATAAATATACCCTAATAGCTAGGTACTAGATATAGAAATAATAAAGTAATTTAATATTATTAAAGAAAAGAAACTAGTATTTTATAAGATTATAATAAGGATATATAAAAAAGTAAAGAAGAAGTATAAAAAGTTAAATCCTATAATATAAAATAGAAATATTAATATAGTGGCCTATTAATATCTTAAAAATATTCTATTAAGCTTAAAGATAATATTAATAGTATTAAATAGTATAAAGGGGAACTATCCCCTATAAGATAGCTTTATTTTAGACTTAGGAATAGATATTTATATCTATAACTAATATAATTAATTTATATCCTTTATACCCCTAAATCTTATAATATATACTAGAGAGAGTAAGAGCACCTATTATAAAGTTAAGAGTATTATTATTAGGCTCTATATAACTAATAATAAAATAATAAATATATAGCTTAAAGATATTATATATTTACCTTAATTCTATACTAATTTTATATCTATAGACTTACTTAAAAAGGATAGTATTATATAAGATTAAAAAGAAGGAGCACTATATAAAGGATATATTAATATTTATATAATAATTAAGAGATACTTACTATATATATTTAAATTTAATAAGATATTAGTATTTATAATAATAATAGCTTAATAGAAGCCTTAAGTAATAAAAATAGTATATTTAAAGAAACTCTTAATAATAAAAGAGACTATAGAGACCTAGTACTAACACCTAGGTTATATTAAGTATAATATTATTTAATATCTAAAGATATAGGTTAATAATATAATTATTACTAATAAAGCCTATAAACTAATAAATACTAAATATTATAAGTATTATTTATTAATATTAAATTAATAGATATTATACTGACCCTATATATATATAGTAAAGTTATTTAACTAAGTATTATTTAATATAATATAGATAATAACTAGATACTAAAGAGAGAGATAGATTATATACTTTATTAATAATATAACTTAATTCTATTAAGTAAGATATATCATTAATAAGATAAATATTTAAATAACTATTTAAGTATTTAAAAATTAAGTAATATATTAATTTAATAAGTAGATAAGGGCCTATTATATAGACTATAAGACCTCCCTTTATAAAGACTTTATAGATATAGTTATATTAAATATAGTACTTAAGTAGACTATATTTATAATATTAAAGTAAAATCTTAATATTAAATAGACTAGGGGCATAATTACTATAAGATCTTAATACTTATTATATAAGGGACACCTCTTATAATTATTATAGCCTAAAGCTATTACTTATATAATTAGTATTATTAATAATATACTAATAAAATAGCTAGATTAAAAAATACCTAAGATAATATTAAATAAGCTTATTAATAATATAATTATTAGCAGAAAATATAACCTTATTAATATATATCTATATAGATTATATATATATATTAGATGTCTATATATTATAAGGACTATAAAAATAAAATTATAAGTAATAATAAGATATTATATTAGCTAAATAGTAATAAATATTATATATATATAAAACCTAATAATTAGTAAAGTATTTTAATATTATAACTTTATTATTAATAAATTAATTAAATATAACCTTAAGAACCTATTTAATAAGGTGTGGCTTAAAGAAGCTTACCTATTATCCCTAAAAATAACTATTAAGATAATTATAAATAAATAGATTTAAAATAATAATACTTAATAAAATATTAATAATAATAAGCTTTAAATAGAATAAATTAAACCGCCACTAGAGGCGTTTAATAAATAATCTAATAATATAGAGATATCTAGATTAGCCTTTTCTAAAGAGACCCTAATAGAAGGAGGAGATAAAAAGAAGAATAAAATATAAAAATTATTAAAAATAATAAGAATACTCTTAATATCTTAAGTAATATTTATTTATAATATTAATTTATTAATAACTAAATATATAAATCTAAAGAGCTAATTAGAGGGCATACTAAAGTTAATAATATTTAGATCTATAAATAAGAAAAAGAACTTATTAAAGTTAAGGATACTTAATAATATAATTAATAATAATCTTAATATTAATAAGGCATCTAATATCTTTAATAATCCTAAATATTAAGAAATTAAGATTAACTTTAATATAAGGCATATTATTTATAGTATAAGAACTTATTAATAGGCCTATATAATATCTAGAGTCTTTATAATATTTACTAATAATAAATTAATACTTAGTATATTTAGTACTATAATATTATTAAAACTATTATAGCTCTATTAATTCTTATTAAAATAATTATATAAAAATAAGCTCTTACTACTATTAAATACCTAAAATATAATAAGATATTATTTATATTAAGATAAATTCACTAGTACTACTTTTAATAAATATAATAGACTTAATAATTATAAGATCTTTATAGTTATTAAATAACTTAATAATTAATAAATTATACTACTTAAGTAAGTATTTATATATAAATTTAATATAG
>NW_019209067.1:0-2489 GCF_001890105.1 Penicilliopsis zonata CBS 506.65
ACTATTATATTAATAAATAAATATACCCTAATAGCTAGGTACTAGATATAGAAATAATAAAGTAATTTAATATTATTAAAGAAAAGAAACTAGTACTTTATAAGATTATAATAAGGATATATAAAAAAATAAAGAAGAAGTATAAAAAGATAATCCTATAATATAAGATAGAAATATTAATATAATAGCCTATTAATACCCTAAAAATATCTTATTAAGTTTAAAAATAATACTAATAGTATTAAATAATATAAAGAGAAACTATCCCCTATAAGATAGCTTTATTCTAGACTTAGGAATAGATACTTATATCTATAATTAATATAGTTAATTTATATTCTTTATATTCTTAAATCTTATAATATATACTAGAGAGAGTAAGAGCACCTATTATAGAGTTAAGAGTATTATTATTAGGCCTTATATAACTAATAGTAAAATAATAAGTATATAGCTTAAAAATATTATATATTTACTTTAATTCTATATTAATCTTATATCTATAAACCTACTTAAAAAGGATAGTATTATATAGGATTAAGAGGAAAAAGTACTATATAAAGGATATATTAATATCTATATAGTAATTAAGAGATACTTACTATCTATACTTAAATTTAATAAGATATTAGTATTTATAATAATAATAACTTAATAAGAGCCTTAAATAATAGAAATAATATATTTAAAAAAACCTCTAATAATAAAAGAGACTATAGAGACCTAGTACTAATATCTAGATTATATTAAATATAATACTATTTAATACTTAGAGATATAGGTTAATAGTATAATTATTATTAATAAAGCCTATAAATTAATAGATACTAAATATTATAAGTATTACTTATTAGTATTAAATTAATAGATATTATATTAACCCTATATATATATAGTAAAGCTATTTAATTAAGTATTATTTAATATAATATAAATAATAACTAGATACTAAGGAAAGAGGTAGATTATATACTTTATTAATAATATAACTTAATTCTATTAAATAAGATATATTATTAGTAAGATAGATATTTAAATAATTATTTAAGTATTTAAAAACTAGGTAATATATTAATTTAATAAGTAAGTAAAGGTCTACTATATAGACTATAAGACCTCCCTTTATAAAGACTTTATAGATATAGTTATATTAAATATAATATTTAAATAGACTATACTTATAATACTAGAGTAAAATCTTAATATTAAATAAGCTAAAGATATAATTATTATAAGATTATAATATTTATTATATAAGGGATATCTTTTATAACTATTATAGCCTAAAGCTGTTACTTATATAATTAATATTATTAATAATATACTAATAAGGTAGCTAGATTAAAAAATACCTAGGATAATATTAAGTAAGCTTATTAGTAATATAATTATTAATAAAAAATATAACCTTATTAATATATATTTATATAGATTATATATATATACTAGATATTTATATATTATAAGGACTATAAAGATAAAATTATAAATAATAGTAAGATATTATATTAATTAAATAATAATAAATATTATATATATATAGAACCTAATAACTAGCAAAGTGTTTTAATACTATAACTTTATTATTAATAAATTAATTAAATATAACTCTAAGAACTTATTTAATAAGGTATAGCTTAAAGAAGCCTGCCTATTACCCTTAAAAATAACTATTAAGATAATTATAAATAAATAGATTTAAGATAATAATACTTAATAAGATATTAATAATAATAAGCTTTAAATAGAATAAATTAAATCACTACTAAAGGTGTTTAATAAATAATCTAATAATATAAAGATATCTAGATTAGCCTTTTTTAAAGAGACCCTAATAAGAGGAGGAGATAAAGAGAAGAATAAAATATAAGAATTATTAAAGATAATAAGGATACTTTTAATACTTTAAGTAATACTTACTTATAATATTAATTTACTAATAATTAAATATATAAATCTAAAGAACTAATTAAAGGGTATACTAGAGCTAATAATACTTAAACCTATAAATAAAAAAGAGAACCTATTAAAATTAGAGATGCCTAATAATATAATTAATAATAATCTTAATATTAATAAGATATTTAATATCTCTAATAATCCTAAATATTAAGAAATTAGAATTAACTTTAATATAAGATATATTATTTATAGTATAAGAACTTATTAATAGGCCTATATAATACCTAAAGCCTTTATAATATTTACTAATAATAAATTAATACTTAATATATTTAATATTATAATATTATTAAAACTATTATAGCTTTATTAATCCCTATTAAAATAACTATATAAAAATAAGCTCTCACCACTACTAGACACCTAGAATAAGATAAGATATTACTTATATTAAGATAAATTCACTAGCGCCACTTATAATAAATATAATAAACTTAATAATTATAAGATCTTTATAGTTATTAAATAACTTAATAATTAATAAATTATACTACTTAAGTAAGTATTTATATATAAATTTAATATAG
>NW_019209068.1:0-2484 GCF_001890105.1 Penicilliopsis zonata CBS 506.65
TAATTAATTAATATACTATAACTTTAAGGCCTCTTAATTACTATTTACCTTTATCCCCTAATCTTATTTAATAAAATATTATTTAGATAATTAACTATACTTAATCTAAGAAATTAAATATATCTATTATATTTTATATATTATCTAGAATTAATAAAGGTATGCCGCCTAATTAATATAGCGCTTATATTAAATAAGCCTATAAGCCTATAGAGGGTGTAAAGTCTATATCTATAATATCCCCTAAGGAACCCCTAGAGGGATGCTTTATAGTAATATTAATCCTAAGACTTAAAGTAAATAATATTATACTTTTTAAGTTATAGAAAGAGGCTATAATATCCCCCTAAAAGAATCTCTAGATAAAGGTTACTAAAGATTAGGTTATAAAGCTTAAGACTAAAGGCACCTAAATAATAATTAATAAGCCTATAGGCATATTCTTAATCTTTAGTAAATAAGTCTTTATATTTAAAATAAATACTAATAACTTTATTATTAAATATAGAGCCTACTAGATTATTTATAGTAATTAATAATAATAGGGCCATAATTTTAATAAGACCTACACCCCTATTATATTAGAAACTATAACTAAGATTATATTATTAGTAATTATAGTGCTTAATATATTTATAAAATAGGTTAACTTTATTATAGTATATTTAAATACTAAATTAGCTAATAAATAGATCTTTATATAATTTTTAATAAGATTTAACTAAAATAATAAAGTATATCTCCTATAGTAGGTATTATATAGCCTATAGTAATTAGCAATATTATAGAACTAGATAATTAATTAGAAACTTAGAGAGCTTAGGTTTATGCCTATTATTAATAATCCTTATATTTATATCTATAAATAAGACACCCTAGTAATAGTCCTAATATATATAGATAATATAATAATCATTATATTCTCTAAAGAGGAAGTTAATAATATTAAGGATTAGTTAAATAAGGCCTTTCCTCTTAAAGTTATTAGTGAATTATTAAAATTTCTAGGATATTACCTAGTATATAATTATATTAATAAGATGATTTACATCTTCTAGGCACCCTATATTAAATAGTGGCTATTAGAATCAGGTATATTAGACTATATACTAGCTAATATACTAATAAATCTATAGTATTTAAAGCTCTCTAAGGACCTATCCCCCCCTATAGATCTCTTTTAATATTAAAAAGTTATAGGTAAAGGCAATTAGCTAACTATAAAGACCTATATAGATATTATATATATAATTACTTATCTATAATACTAATTTATATCTTTAATAAAGACTAATACTGCAGCTATTAAATACCTCCTATAATACTTAAAGTATTATAAGAATAATAGTATTACTCTAGAATATAGACTATATAAAGGCCTAGCTATATATATTAATACTAGTTATATAGATAATAATAATAGCAAGTTAATAGAGGTATATATTATAATATTTATAAGAGCCCTAATCTTATAGACTTTATATAAATAAATATTTATTACTATATTAAGTACTATTATTAAATTCTATGCCTTATCGCAGGCAATTAAAGAGGCCATATAGCTAAAGAAATTAATTATTACTATAGAGATTAAAAAGAAAGGCCTTATTCTTATTTATACTAACTTATCTAATACTATAAATATTCTTAAGAAGAATGGTTTTAATATAATAACTAAATAAATTAATAATTATTACTTTTTTATTTATAATATAATTAATAAGGGACTAATTAAGGTTAAATAGATAAGTAGTCATATAAACCCTACTAATAGTTTAATAAAGCCTCTAGATTAAGTGAAGTATATCGCGTTTAAAGAACTAGTTAATCTTTAGAAAGTAGTAATACTAACCCACATTAGGAATAAATTAGATAAGGAATAATTAATAATTAATAAGTAAATAATTCCCCCTTTTTTTTTTTCTGCTATTATATGCTTTAATTAATATTAAATAAGAGGTTAGCTAGTCTAGATAGGTGCTTAATGATAGGGGGTATATTAGAGGTGCATGCCCGATTAGGCTTAGTGTTACCTTATTTAGTGTGGCTATACTATATAACCATCTGCTTTGCGTCTAAGCTGTAGCAGCAATAGCAACCATCAGCCATCTCTTCCCTTTTCCAGGCCTGCTAGGCCAACATAATATATTTTACTTAATTAAAAGGTTTTATAAAACTATTAGTAAGATTTATATAACTACTTATTTATTTTATCTTAATTAAGCCCTTATTTAATTATATTATAAATAAAAAAGTAATAATTATTAATCTATTTAATTATTATATTAAAATTATTCTTTTTAAGAATATTTATAATATTAAATAAATTAATATAAATAGAAATAGGGTCTTTCTTTTTAATCTTTATAGTAATAGTTAATTTCTTTAACTATATAGCCTCTTTAATTACTTATAATAAGATATAGAATTTAGTAATAATATTTAATATAATAATAAATATTTATTTATATAAAGCCTATAAGA
>NW_019209069.1:0-2478 GCF_001890105.1 Penicilliopsis zonata CBS 506.65
ATATAAACCTAAGCTCTTTAAGTTTTTAATTAATTATTTAATTTTATAATATTATTAATTACTATAGGCTATATAATATCTACTATAAGAGATATACTTTATTATTTTAATTAAATCTTATTAAAGGTTATATAAAGATCTATTTATTAGCTAATTTAATATTTAAATATATTATAATAAAGTTAATTTATTTTATAAATATATTAAGCACTATAATTACTAATAATATAATCTTAATTATAGTTTTTAATATAATAGAGGTGTAGGTCTTATTAAAATTATAACTTTATTATTAGTAATTACTATAGATAACCTAATAGGCTCTATATTTAATAATAAAGTTATTAATATTTATTTTAAATATAAAGACTTATTTACTAGGGATTAAAAATATGCCTATAGGCTTATTAATTATTATTTAGGTATCTTTAGTTTTAAGCTTTATAATCTAATCTTTAGTAATTTTTATTTAAAGAATTTTTTAAAGGGATATTATAGCCTTTTTTTATAACTTAAGAAGTATAATATTATTTATTTTAAGTCTTAAGATTAGTATTATTATAAAGCATCCCTTTAAGGGTTTCTTAGAGAATATTATAGATATAGACTTTATACCCTTTATAGACTTATAAGCTTATTTAATATAAATACTATATTAATTAAATAATATACTTTTATTAATTTTAGATAATATATAGAATATAATAGATATATTTAATTTCTTAGATTAAGTATAGTTAATTATTTAAATAATATCCTATTAAATAGGATTAGGGGATAAAGATAAATAGTGATTAAAAGATCTTAAAGTTATAGTATATTAATTAATTAGTAATAACTTTAATTAAGTACTTACTTTAGCTTTCTTTAATAGCTTTAAGAATAAGAAAAGAATATCTTTAAGATTATAATCTTTAAATCTTTTATTCTATAGGTCCTACCTAATTATCTTTAGATATTTCTTATTATTATACTAATATTAAATTTATTAAGCTTAAAGCTATAGATTATTTATCTTTTTCTTAAAATTTTTAATTATTATATTTATTTATTTTATTATTATAGGTCTCTAGGGGGCTAATAGTACTATATTTATTATTTAAATTAATATAATAAATAATAACTATTAACTTTAATAAGCTATATTATTAATAGTTTTTAGGGGTAATATCTTAAGGTATATTTAAATACTTAATAATAATAATAATATTTATACTTTACTAATTATAAATTAGGCCTTTTTAATAAAATTAATAAGTTTAATAGTAGGTTTAGTTATATAAATAGGGGAATTAATCTATATTATATAGCTTATATTAAAGAGATTATTAGGGGATAGACCTTTAAAAATTATTATTATTAAGTTATTAAGTTAATTAAAGCTATTATACTTTATAAAGCTAATATCTCTTAATCTTTTAATCTTATTAAATAATAAAATCTAGACTTTATAAATATATTTATTATCTTTATTATAGCTAATAAAATAACTATATTTAGCTTATAGACTTATTTTCTTTACTTATATATATTTCTTTTTTAAAATATACTTATATATTAGGCATCTTTAATATTAAATATAAGCTATTAAGATAATAGAGTTTATTATATTAAGTTTCTCTTTATATATCTATAATAAGGATTTATTATAATCTTTATAAATTAGGTATTTAATAATATATACTATAGACTCTATAGTATATAATTATAGTTCTTTAGATAATTTTATATTAATAATTATTACTTATATTATTTAATTAAGATAATTAGCTTATTACTTTAGTATACTATTTAGCTTAGGAGATCTAAAAGATATAATTTTAAATATTATATAATCTTTTATTTATTTAATAAATTCTTTAAACTTTAGGCCACTATTTAGATATACTTTTATAAAATATAAGTCTTTAATATTCTTAAATATTTTAAAGACTTTAATTACCTTAGTGCTTACCTTATTCTTTATCTTAATAAGATAAATATTAAGGATTTAATACTTATTATTTATTATTATTAAATAGTAATTAAGACTACTTAGGCCTATTAGCTTTATAGGTTATAAGTCTATATAAATAAGCTTATTAATATATTATAAATATAAGAGTATATTATATAATATCTTTTACTTTATCTTTACTCTAAAGTATATATTATAATTAAACTTTATATTCTTTAATATATTATTAAATATATAGACTATAGAGTAAAGCTTTTAAATATTATAATAGCCTAAATAATAATACTTAATAAATATATTAATAGTTTTAAAGCTATATTTTATTACTATTATTTATATAACTAGTTATAATAATATCCCCTATATATAAATATAGCTAATAATAAAATTATTAATATTATATTATATATATTTATTTCTTATATCTATCTATAATCTAATCACCTTCTTATTACCTAATAATTTAAAGATATTATATAATATATTAAGGTTAAATTTATATTTAATTATAATATTATATA